>NC_033800.1:142374215-142397450 GCF_001876935.1 Asparagus officinalis | reverse complement strand
GAGCCCAGCCTCGTGCAGTGCCTGGGTTTCTTGGTGGGAGAAGGAGCGTGGACTCGGGAGGGGAGCGTCGCGGTGTTCTTGCAGCTCAGGAGATTCTTAAACTGTTCCCATGAGGAGTTTTTGGGAGGAGGCGGCGGAAGAGGAGGGGGGTACTGTTTCTTTTTCTTCTTCTTGGTTGCGGAGCTCTTGTTTGTTTGGTGAGGGTGAGGGGAGTTTGTTGGGTTTGAAGAGGAAGGGAGGAAGGAGATGAGAGCCATTGTTTGATGAGCGAGAGATGGACGTTTCTTTGGTTTATTAGCCAGTATTTATTCTTAATGGGAATAAAAATATGGGAAAGAAAAGGATGGGGAGAGGCCCGAGAGGGTGATGGCAGTGTTTTATTATAATTATTATTATTATTTAATTCCCTTTTGGTTGATTAATTAATTATATACGATGAAGATGAAAGGTCTTATTTTGGCATGCTGCGACCCTGATCAGCTCCCTCTGGAGCACTAATAATCGCCGTCTTGATGTTTTATCCGCTCGTTTTTACGTACCTTTCCCATAACTAGTATTGTATTACGTGTTAAACACGATCAAACTTCCCTGATTTAATATCTGTATTGTACTTTAAAATTTTTA
Organism: Asparagus officinalis; assembly: GCF_001876935.1. Taxonomy (NCBI): domain Eukaryota; kingdom Viridiplantae; phylum Streptophyta; class Magnoliopsida; order Asparagales; family Asparagaceae; genus Asparagus; species Asparagus officinalis. The sequence goes on along the minus strand of NC_033800.1, from coordinate 142,396,826 downwards.
AAGACACACATATATCGTTCGATACTTATTATATACGTTTTATTAAACTATTACGTACTTACAGTAAATATCATGGCAACATGGACAACTCTTCCATATATTTATCTTTTGAGTATTTATGTACTATTTTTAAAAAGTTACAATTTTTTAAATGTATTGATATGATCAAAATACATTAAGAATGCTATGAAAAATATTTGAATAATAACTCATATTCTACTATAATGGCATCTCGAATGCTTTTATAAATTTGACAAGACCAATATTTTTTACTGTAATTAACCTTTAGATGCTTTATAACAGTATTACAATAAGATATATTATATTAAGTAATATATCAATCTAGAGTTTCAAATATAGTTTTTTGTTCAAGTAATTTAATTAATTAGTCCTTCAATAAATAAAAGAATTTAAATAAACGAAAACTTTAACTTTTAAATTGGACTCCGTTCAATTGTTGTATCTCTTTTTATATCTTATTATGTCCTTTGTTCCCGACTATTATTATAACATTTAATTTCAATATTTTTATTCTATTTACTATTTTTGGAATGTCACGCTATGTAAATCAATAATTATAGTTATTATATATCAATATTAGCTAGATTACATACAATAATATGATTAAATTGTCAAGTATCAACCTCTCTAATTAACTGTGTATATATTTTAAAATTTGGTAATTTAAATTATCCTTTGTTTAACCTTTTCAAATATTTGTAGTTCAAAAATGGGTGTCGTTCAAGATTGTTTCGTACGTACATAGGATATGAAAGGAACAATTTTTAAAACGTCCTGAACTACCCTTTGTAGACATTTAAAATATTTTATACCGGACCAACACTGAGTCCCAGTCTAAGAAATGAACATCCATGGGTTAAACACTTCAGATGGCCCAAGCATCAGTCTATGGTAGGTTACAACGAAGCTCGCTTACATCACATGCAAACATGACTGCGTCAGAGCCAAAGAGGACGTGAATCCAAGTCAAACCTCAAGTCTGACTCAGGCCGAGCCAAAAGTCATTCTCAAGTTAGACTCTGAGTCCAAGTCGAAAGGTGTATCTAATTCGGACTCTGGACCGAATCTAAAGGCGTCCTTAAGTTGGACGAGTCAATAAACGAGTTCAAGTCGGGTTCTAAGTTAAATCTGAACTTCTCAGCAAAGTTCGCCCAAGCCATAACAAAGCTCGACCAAGTCATAATGAAGCTTGCTCTCAAGACCAAGTCAGCATGAAGCTTCAAGCAAAGTTCACCTAAAACAAGCTTCGCCAAATAGTTCACGCATGCCACAGAGTGAAGTTCGCCAAAGTCATAATAAAGTTCACCAAAGCCATAGTGAATCTTACAGAAGTCATAGCAAAGCTCGCCTAAGTGAGCTTAGACCAATAGCCCATGTGGGCTACGTCATCCACGTTCTAAAGAAAGTGGACTACCTCCATTCTGGCAAAGATCGCTCATGGTCGATATTGGCGAACTTCACCCATGACCGTTATTGGCGAATTTTGTGCATGACCATTGTAGGCGTCAAAAAATGCTGAAAGATATCCAAGTGCATCTCAAAAGAAGGTTATCAAAAAATCAAAGAAAAAGACAGTCTTTACTGTCTCGCATGCGAGACAGTCTTTACTGTCTCGTATGCGAGATCGCACGCGAGGCAGTCTTTACTGTCTCGCCATGCGAGACAGTGTTTGCTGTCTCGCACGCGAGACAGCTCTCAAAGGCTCAGAAACTGTTTATAAACCGCCGACACGTGGCCACCAACTGTTCAAGAACGTTGGAAACATCATGGGCGAGAATCACATTGACAACTGCCAAAATAACGGAGTTTTAAAACGTGGGAAAGCAGTTACAAAACTGTCAGGCAGTTTAAGTTTTCCGAGACAGTGTTTACTATCTCGGAACCCGAGACAGTCTTTACTGTCTCGGAACCCGAGACAGTCTTTGTTGTCTCGGCCGCCGAGACAGCAAACACTGTCTCGGAAGCAGATTTTTTCCTGGAGGTTATAAAAACCCCGCGAAGGCCATTTTTGAAAAGGGGCTGATTTCAGAGCAGACAGAGCAGAGTTCTTGGGCTTCTGGCAATTCCTTGAGATTCGAGCTTTGACTTGATCTTAAGAAGAGTGATCGTCTTACTTTGATAAGATCTTCACTTCAAATTCCTACTTCGATAAACGAAGGAAGAATCACTAAACCCCTCACGATTCAATCAGAATCTATGATTTGGTGGTCCACGGGCTAACGTACCCCCGGCACAGGTAAAGATCACACGCAAGCAGCGATCCAAACAACGATCCTGTGTTTGTTTCTAAAAAGTTGTAATTTTTCTTTTGTTGTGTAAAAGAAGTTTTATAAAAAGGCTATTTCTTTTGAATTTATTGTAATCGATCGAAGATATGATGAATTTCATGACAAAACTAACTTTTGACAAAAACAAACTGGCGACCACAGTGGGAGCCAACGGTCTCGCTGCCGAGACCGTCGTGTCGCAGTCGATCAAGATACTGGTTGAGTCCACGGTTGAATATGAATTCGACCAAGCAAAATTTGAGGAATATCTGTCATCCTCATCCTCAAAATCTTCCTCGCCTCATAAATGCGGGAAGATTTCATCTTCTAAGAAGGTTTCTAAGTTTTCGACTCCGTCGAACGCTACAGATGAAGACTCTCACCTGATTGTTGCTAAGGATTTTACTCGCAACACCTCTGCTCACAATGACTCTTATCTAGTTAAAGAGTCATCGAATCAAAGCCCACCGGCACTGACGAAGAGGGCTCGTCAGAGACAACGTCAGCGCCGCGCTCGCCAAATAGCTAAGGCCTTGGAACAAACCGACGGGGTTCGTTATCACACGGACCTAGAGTCGAGGAGGCATCGAGTGGTTCAGTTGTCTCAACAACCAATCACTCATATCTCTGCTAAACTAACGACGGATGAATAGACTTTTGTCAAGAGGGCTCGCTCAACCCTCAAAGAACATATACAAAAGCGTCGTGCAAACGCTGCTTATGCCCGTGCTCTCTTATAACAAAGACGAGAAAGAAACAAGAAAACGGTGGCCAAAGAACCACCAAAACTCTACGAAGTTTGGATTCCAAAGTCTGGAGTTGTGCCAAATCAGCATTCGGAGCCCGTTAAGACTCCATACCCGCAAGGGGGTGGTTCTAAACGTGTGACTCCCAACATAACCTTGGATCGCTCAAAGACAGTAATAATTTGTCCTGAGAATGCCAATAATGTTTTACACCCCCAGAAGAAGACGCATTCACCAAAAGACATCGTCATACCTGGGAGGTCATGTCAACAGACGATACGATTTTTTGGCAATCATACCGATGAATCGTATTATCAAGTTGGGGGTGCGAATAAATTTCGAAAGAGAATTATTCGAGAAATAAGCTCTCATTGTTCCTGTGCACGACTCATTAGAGCAGTATTGTCGGAATATGACTACTCCAAACGAGAAGCCATCCCGCAAAGAGTCCCAATGTTCCAGAGACTTTTCACCAAAATGTCAAAGCCCAAGCCGAGACATTTCTGCAAGAAGCTTGCTGTTCAAGAGGATGAATTCCCTGAAGTCACCATCAATATGATTGATAAAGGAAAATCTAAGTGGCATTCAAGTGAATCAAATCCTGACTTTTCACCGGGAGGAAAAGTTAACTCAAGAATTGCTCAATGGATGTCTCGACTCCAGCTAAGAGTCGTCAGACATAGAGACTACAAGAGAATGCATGAAAGAATGTCATCAGAGGATGAGCTCTCGGACACTTGTTCTGCGATCACTTCGGATGAAACAGTATCTAGCACGGGACAAACCAAAGAAGTGTTCACAATCACTTCTGATCAGTTCGCTCAAATACTTCAAGAAGCTCTAGCTAAACAACGTGAAGAAATTAGAGCTGAGATGAAGACAGAGATAGAGTTAGCTATCCAACAAATGAGAGAATTACTAGCTCAACGGCCTCAATCTCCTGAGTCCAGTCAGCGAGCTGAATCCAGCCGCCACACCCAAAATATTGCAGATGACAGTGATCCGGAAGTGGATGAAGTCATCTTTGTGATGCACCTCTCAATGATAATAATACTGGGGGTGGTTCAACAGATCCTCCCAACAACAATATTAGGGGTGGTTTAATTTCACATCTTAATAACACTGGGGGTGGCCCAATTATTTCTGCTCAACATCACTCAAAGAGAGATGAAGATGAGGACAATTATTTCTGCTCAACATCACTCAAAGAGAGATGAAGATGAGGACAAGAAAATGCAAGACCTTAAAAACAAAGTCAATGCTTTGATGTCCGCTCAGGAAGTAAAGAAGACGGGTATTCTGTATTCCTATCCAAGAGAATAAGATTCAATACCGTACCCGGCAAAGTTCAATCTGATTAACTTCACACCATTTGATGGGAAGAGCTCGCCTACTCAGCACTTGATTTATTTCAAGTCTTATTTGGGCATGATCTCTAGAAATGAGGCTTTAATGGTCCGGTCATTCGTCGGCACCCTTCGTGGGCCCGCCTTCGATTGGTACCGACGTCTCAAACCAAGGAGCATTAATTGTTGGGATGACATGGAAAGTTTATTCCTCAGCAATTTCTTCGATGATGACACCGAAGTGTCAATCGGAACTCTTCTGGATGAGAAGCAAAAAGACGGAGAGTCAGTCGACAATTTCGTCAAACGCTTTCGTAACAAGGCATTGAATTGTAGAGATCCTGTTGCAGAGGAGTTTATCCTACAAACATGCCACAATAAATCTCTCCATCGATGTCCTGGAAGCCCTGGGGGTCGTACCATCCGAGACTTGGAAAGATTTGAAAATGCGCGGTGAACAAGCTGAACACTTTCTTAAAAGAAAGAAAGCTGAGAGAAGCCGACCGACGACATCTGCAATCGCTGGGAACGCGACTCTCGATCCGAAGTTTCAAAAGGAGTATTCTTTCGAAAATGATGAAGCTCCAGCCATATTAAAATTACCTCCTCGCCAATGATAAAATCGAGCTACCACCTATTAAAGATCAGGAAGGAGCTAAGAGAATTACGGATCCAAACTACTGTGCGTACCACAGAAGGGTTCTTCATCCCACCGAGATTTGCTTCGGACTCAAAAACAAAATCCAAGCCTTAATTGACTCCGGCGTCATAACGGCGAAACAAGCCAAGTAAAGACGACTCTACTCCATTGGATACACGAGTATAAACTTTTTTCCCCTAACTCCGAAGAGTATACGAGTATAAACTGCTTCTTCATGTCACTCCGAAGAGTATACGAGTATAAACTGCTTCTCAACACTTCAAAGAGTATACGAGTATAAACTGCTCCTCGATACTCCAATAGGTATATGAGTCTAAACTGTTTCCCACTCTTGACGGGAAGTTCCTGGAGAATTTTTACATATAATATTCTTAAGGATAACCCGGTCATGTAACTCAGTATAATATTAGACCCAATTTCGCGAAGGAAGCTGGGGGTGAATGGTTCATGTAACGGGAAGTTCTCAGAAGAATGCTACATGTAATTTTTTTAGGGATAACCCGATCATTACAAACAAAGTGATAAACACTACATCCCCACGGTGATTTCCGAATACTCTTTTGCTGAGATTAGATTCGATCACTTCGTTAGATCAATCTTCCCTCACAAAACTCATATTTGGTCAAACCTTTAAACAGTTAGGACCAAAGCCAAAATCCCCTCTCGATTCCTTCCATGAACGAGAGGTCCACAAATTGAATGATCAAACCTTTAAACAGTTAGGATCATCTCAAGTCCCCATTTGGTCAAACCTTTAAACAGTTAGGACCAAAGCCAAAATCCCCTCTCGATTCCTCCCATGAACGAGAGGTCCATAAATTGAGCGATCAAACCTTCCTACAGTTAGGATCGTTTCAAAACTCCTATTTGGTCAAACCTTCCTACAGTTAGGACCAAAGCCAAAATCTCTTCTCGATTCCTTCCACGAACGAGAAGTCCGCAAATCGAGCGATCAAACCTTCCTATAGTTAGGATCGCCTCAAACCCCCACTTGGTCAAACCTTACTACAGTTAGGACCACAACCAGAATCTTCTCTCGATTCATTCCACGAACGAGGGGTCCATTTTCAAGTTGAATAATCAAACCTTATGACAATTAGGATTATTCAAACCTGTCCAAATTCTCTAAGTAGAGATCCCACTTTGAGTTTTCTTTACACATGGAGATAGAATATAAAATTCTTCCTCTCTGATTTCTGGGTTTATCTCTACCAACAAAAAAGAGATAAGGAGATAGAATATAAAATTCTTCCTCTCCGATTTTGGGTTCATCTCTACCAACAAACAAGAGACTGTAGGTTGTCTAAAAATCACAATAGATAGCTTATTCAAACAAGCTCCGACAACGGAGGTCACAATCAGACGACTTCCCAATCACTGCATCCACAACTCCACAATTGCCACAAACGCGACCTCACTTCTGAGATGATTGATCTTGATGGCTGTGACAACAGCATGGCTAATATCATAGCAACTATTAGAGATGCTGATGAGTAGTGGGACGATTTCAGTTGGACTCAGTTGGTGAGTTGCTTGATAGAGAGCTATGGGCGAATATTCATCTTTAAGACACTATGGATGTTGATTCCCGTCTAGCTCCTACAACGAAAGCTACAATCAAATAGCTTTCGGGTCGATGATCGAAACATATAGTCGAATAGTTGCTTGGTAGAGAGCTATGGGCGAATATTCATCTTTAAGACACTATGGATGTTGATTCCCGTCTAGCTCCTACAACGAAAGCTACAATCAAATAGTTATCGGGTCGGTGAACGAATGTTGCGAATGGAGGGCTTTTCACATAGATCGAGAAGAGTTACAATTCAACGACACTTCCGACGACGGATGAAAACTCTATTCAGCAGTCTTCACAATCTACAGTGAAAGTTACAATCTGACGACTTTCACACTCCACAACAGCTAAAAGCCAGGATTACTGAACAACGGTCCTTGCAACGCTCTACAGAAGAAGTTACAAGTCAAATGGCTCCTTCTGAAACGCGGATGTCATCCCCGCGTCACCAAGTTGGAAATGAAGGCGACCCTCGCGTCGTCAATGCACAAGCCAAACGTGAGCGACCCTCGCGTTCAATGGTGTTCAGCTAACACCCAACTTCGCGTCTTAATTCAAAGAACACGAAGTAGAGGTTCTGAACGCCAGAATGGGCGTTTGACTTATTCAAACATAAGTCGAACGGTTCCAAAACCGTTTATCCCACGTTCTGAGGGATTTTCGCCCACGTAGGAGCGGATATAGGGGTCAGTTACAACCTCTTATCCCCCTATAAAAGCTCAACGAACTCAACTGAGTTACGGGTTGGATTTTTGGCATCTGAACCACACAGGTTGGATTCAAAAGATCTAAACCATACAGGTTGGAGATTTTCAGTTCTAAAACAAACTCGACAGAGTTAAAGGATCGGGATTTTTGATAATCAGATCAAGGGTTGGATTCTTCATCATCAAAACCACTCAGGTTTGGAGATTCGGCAACAACAGCAACGAAATCCTTGGAGATAGGATTTTTGAACCAACCTCAGAAAATCAAATCTGAGAGAATCCTTCAACAACAGAAAAACAGCTTGATTATTAACCGAATTTTCGGTTCCAACAACTCTATTCACAGAGTTCAAACTCGTTCAGAGTTCTTAAACTCATTCAGAGTTATTCATAAAACTTTCCACGAAAGTTCATCGTTCCCACGAGATAAAGACGGTCGGATCGTCAACGGAGAGCAAGTTCGACGCAATCAATCGAAGGAAGCACTCCATCGCTGCCAAGAAGAACCCAGTTTTAAACAAAGGGGAAAATCAAATTCGTTTTCCTCTCTTTTGTAATCAAGTTGTAACCGAGATCAAAGGAATCAAAGTCACATTTTCTTTATTCTCTTCTTTACAATTTTCTCTACATACAAAAGATGGCGACTCCGCTGGGGACTAGCTTTTCCGACGATGAAGTGGTGGCTCAGTCCGACGTCCACCTCTTGGGAACGACTGTAGAAACTTTCGTCGTAGAGTTTGATCAGGCGAAATACGAGGAAGCCCTATCCTCTGGATCGCTTAGCCCCAAGGCTAAGCATGGTGTCCGCAAGATCTCCAAGGAGATCAATTCTGTTGTTGAAGAGCCGAAGAAAGCCCTCTCCTTCGGCCAGGAACTCAAATTGGCTCTGCTGGCTGAAAAGCCCACGTCCGCGTCAGCACAGCGTGCTTCGGGCCACAAACGGCCTCTGGAAGAGACGAGTTCCATAAACGTCAACGACGTTGCTGCTAAGGCTTTGAAACAAGCCAAAAAGAACGCCGCTCGCCGACGGAGAAGATCCATCCGACGAGCACACTTACGAGAAAGCCGATTGTTGGCCCAACGCGAAGATCGCGTTTCTAAAGATCCAACCGAACTTGGCGTCCCCAAAGAAGAACGCTCACTGCGTGGCAATGAGCCCAACTATCAGCCTAGGCTGATACAGCTCAAACGCGACCCTGAGTGGCGCGTTGTTCACTCAAAACGCAGCCCTCAGAATGGAGCTGCCAAAACCAAACGCGACCCTCATAGGCGCGTTCCAATTGAACATGACTCTCAGGAGTCTGTTTCACAAATTAAACGCGACCCTCAGGTGCGCGTTCAAACGAAGCATGACTCTCAGGAGTCTGTTTCACCAACTAAACGCGACTCTCAGGTGCGCGTTCAAACGAAGCATGACTCTCAGGAGTCTGTTTCGCCAACCAAATGCGACCCTCAAGGGCGCGTTCAACCAAAACTTGACCCTCAGAGGTCAGGTTCATCATTTAAACGCAGGCCTCGGCCGGGTGTTTACAACTCTCAACGCGACCCTCGCGTTATTTCTCAGGAACGCGATCTTCAAGAGGTCCGTCAGGTTCAGAAAAGTCAGCGTGGCTTTAAAATTCACGTTCGACAAGAACCAATCTCACCTACCCAAGGGCAGGGGGTTCCAACTCCACCTCCAAGTCCGGGGAAAGTTTCCTCCCAAGTTCCTGATCTGCGGGAATTATTGTCAAGAGGAAAATCAACAGTGCAAGCAGCTCACTCATGTCAATGTGAGAGGCTTATCTCGGCAGTCTTGTCAGAATGCCCTTGTTGTGCAACAACACCTCGGCAGTCTGTATTCGACAGGTTGACGAATGTCGTTAGACCTGCCAAACGACAACGCCGCAACAAAAAGAAGACAGTTGAAGCGGAATACCCTCAGGTCACTATCAACATGATCGGCCGAGGGAAAGCCTTGCCTACTGATTCCGATGAGTCACAAGAGAGTCATCACTCGACTGTCAGAGAAATTTGTGACCAGTTCGAAGGAGTATATCAGAATACTCGGACTCGAACAGGAGCTATTCGCCCGGTTGACTATCAAAAGTTAGCCAAAGGCATTACAACAAGTGAGGAGCATTCGGCAATAGCCGAATCTCAATCTTCAAGCTCTGTAGGAGCACGCGAGGTCTCCGCTTACATGTCAGGGAATCACGAAGACATCGCCAAAAGAGTGGACGAACATCATGTCATGCTCCAGGCGCAACAAGAGACACTTCTCCAATTAAAGGATATGCTGGCTCAGCTTCTTGCTGAAAAAGGCCACAAACCTGAATCTTCCCGGAGAACAACTTCAAAGGGAAAACAAAAAGTGCACGAACATTCAGATCGTGAGACTCACAACCTGGGATCCTCTTCTGAAGGTGAGAAGGAGATGGAGAAAGAACTGCACCCTCAATCTACTAAAGTGGATGAGCTGGAGGCTCGCCTTAACGCAATCGCCAACCGAAGCGAGCTCCGGGAAGAGGGAGTTGTGCGGCCTTACCCTGCTGAGTGGGATACAGCTCCCTACCCACCGAAGTTTAAGGCCCCTACCTTACAACCGTTCGATGGTACAGGATCGCCAAATCAGCACATTTACTACTTCAAGTCCCAAACTGGGGATGTAGTAGCAAACGACGCCATCCTGACCAGGCTGTTCATCGGTACCCTTAAGGGTGTCGCCTTCGAATGGTTCATGAAATTGCCTGCCGGATCTATTCAGAAATGGGTAGACCTGGAAAGGCTATTCTTGGCCAGATTCTTTGAGGACGACACGGAGGTCTCGGTCCCAACTCTTCTTGCCACTAAGCAAAGGAAAGGAGAGTCCATCAAAACCTATGTGGAGAGATTCCGCAGCATGGCATTGCGATGCCCCTCAGGTATGACCCAATCAACTCTGGTTGAAACTTGCAGGCACAACCTGCAGACCCAGCTCCTTGCTCAAATGGGGGTGGCAGAATGTCGCTCCTGGAGACAACTAGTCTCACAAGGAGAACAAGCTGAAGAAATAGTGGCACGGGTCAAAGCCGAAGAAATGCCACAACCCAAGCCGCAGCAGCAAAATCAGCAACGCAACCAGAACAACGCCCAACGGTCTAAGGGGAAGGAGACCTTGGCGGCCGACTACACGCGAGTTCCACCGCCGAACAAGCAGGGCAAAGCGCCAAATCAGCAAAGAGCGCCCAAGCAGTATTCGTTCAAAGAGGAGCACGTGGATACATTATTCCAATTGCTTCGAAAGAACAACAAGCTGCAATTGCCTGAGGTCAGGAAGCCGGATGAAGCAGGGAAAGTAGATGACCCCAGCTATTGTCGTTATCACAGATTCCTTGGACATCCTACCAAAAAGTGCTATGTCTTCAAAGACATCTTACAGAATCTGGTGAACGCTAATGTGCTCACACTGAAGCCAGAGCAGAAGACCGTATCTACTAATATGATAGCGGTCCAATTTGGTGATTTTCCCCCGGTAGTAACGACGGACGGCGTCGTCCCCATTCGCAAGGGAGAAATACGTCTGAAGAATGCTGACTTGCATAGTCAGAAGGACAGGGGGTTGGTGCCCCTCACTACCCCAAAAGGGGAAATCATGTGGGTCCATCCTGATCTGCTGGGAGATCAACAATGGACGAACACCCCGTCCAAAAAGAAGGGAGGCAAGGCTAAGTCTTCCAACATGATTAGCCCCTCCATTACTGAAGATGATGACCACCTCAAGCCTCTTACTGATTCAGAAGAGGAGAGGATTGTTCTAGCGGCATACCCAGAAGGCAATCCTGGCACTCGGTCAGGAAAAGCTTACCTGAGAGATTATGGCCAGAACGCTCCAGAGGTCGTGGAACAGCCCCAAGACGCTGGGGGTTCTGTTCCGAAAAAGCCAGTAGACAAAGGAAAACAGAAGGAGCTCCGATTCCACAGAAATCTCCACCAGGAAACTGGAGAGTCGAGCGCTCCCTTCCAATTCAACGTCATGGCGCAGCTGGCCAACATACCGGCCAGGATTACTTTATATGAGCTCCTAAGGTTATCCAAAACTACCAAGGAAGCTCTGATTGAAGCCCTGAAGAATACAGAGAGCTTCATCACCCAAGTCACCCCGGCTCCCGAAGCCTCTGATGATCAAACGTGTCTACAATGTCTGCAAGCGGCGAGGAGTCTACCCTGCATATCGTTCACGCAAGAAGACATGCAGGTCAAACATGAACATGACCGACCACTGTACTACACAGGATATATCGGATCCTCCGAAATCAGTCGTGTTCAAGTTGACCCGGGCTCAGCACTCAGCATCATGCCCTACAGGGTCATGCAGGTCCTAGGGATTCCCATGCACCGGCTGCACACCACCCAGACTACAATCTTCGGGTTCAATGCAAACAGTACCCGACCCCTGGGAAAGATTAAACTCAGATGCCAGATCGGAGATCTCAAGTCTGAGGTAGCATGCTACATCATAGATGCGGACACGTCCTACAACCTTTTGCTAGGACGACCATGGATACATGCAAACCGCATTGTCCCATCTACTTTGCATCAGGTTATGAAGTACGCCAATGACAAGGGCGAAGTCAGAACCTTGATCGCAGAGAAATACCCCTTCCGAGGAGTAGAAAACTTCCACACCGACTCCGTCTTCTATTTGGAATCCCAAGAGAAAGAAGATGTGGACAGCGGTAATGAAGCTGACATCGAGCCAGACCCCGATGAAGATTGTCCTTGGGAGTTAAACTTTGATGTAATGGGTCAGGGTGAGAGTAATAATGATGTACCGAGTGGGGGCGAGTGGTGCATTAATGAAGATTTCATTTTAGCGTACTTGTCTGATGTCTCTCTTAACAATAAACAAATAGAGAATGATTCTAGTGCAGGTACCAACCCATGGCACGTACTGTGCACCGAGGCGTCACTCACCTTACCAATCCAGTCATCTTTCGCTTCGGATGAAGAAGTGGAGGACGCACAGAAGGCTTTCTTCAAAGTCCCATCCAAAAGGAGAGGGCAGAAGCCGATCTGTTTTGGTAAAGTCAAATCCGAACCACTCCAACGTGAAAGTTCGGAAGAAGACGATGGGGTCCCCCAATTCCATTACCATGAACCCAATTCTAAATACTTAATGAAACGAATGGGGTATAATTTTAATGAGAAACAGGGCCTGAACTTCGGGAAGGGAAGACGAACACCGATCCGGATGTCTCTCACTCCTGAAGGAAAACCTCCGGATTATTATCAAAAAACCGGAAGGGGCGTGGGTTACGTCACACCTCCCCCCGTCTCGGAAAACGAAATCAGTAATTACTTACGTCATGACCAGTCATCTGGAATATCGTCATACGAGTCCGACGTCAGTATTGGACCCTTCTTTAAAAACTTGACTGTGAACATGGTTTCAACAAGTCATCCAGACGAAGACGCAGGGGGTGACGAGGAATTATTGGAATCGACTGATGATCCTTGGATCAAGCGTCTCAATATCCTGTGGGATATGCGTTTCGAACAACGTGAACCACCCACTGAAGATAAAGTGATCCAAGTCAACATGGGAGATGAGTCTGACCCCAAGCCCATCTTTATAGCCGAAGACCTATCATCCACCGAGAAGGAAGACCTTATATCTCTCATCCGAGAATATATAGATGTCTTCGCTTGGAACTATGAAGATATGCCTGGCCTTGACCCGAAGGTTGCCGTGCACCGTCTCAACATTGATCCGGACGCAAAACCCGTTAAACAACAACAACGTAGGTTTCGTCCAGAGATCATGGAATCAATCGAGTCAGAAGTTAAAAAGCTTATAGACTCAGGTTTTGTGAGGGAAGAACAACACCCAGATTGGGTAGCCAACATTGTTCCAGTTCCTAAGAAGAATGGTAAAGTCCGGATATGCATCGATTTCCGCGATCTTAATGCCGCCTGTCCAAAGGACGAATTCCCACTTCCTATCACGGATGTTATGATCGACAACACCTGCGGGTATGAACGGATGTCTTTCATGGACGGATTCTCTGGGTACAATCAGATCAAGATGCACCCGGACGACGAGAAGCACACTGCCTTTAGAACACCACTGGGGGTATATTGCTACACAGTGATGCCCTTCGGCCTGAAGAATGCAGGTGCAACTTATCAGCGTGCAATGAACACGATCTTTCACGAACACCTCCGGAAGAAAATCGAGTGCTACGTTGATGACATAGCGGTAAAGAGCCAATGCAGAGACGATCATCTTGCAGATCTGAAGACCATGTTCGAAATCATGCGAGCACATCAGCTGAAGATGAATCCGACAAAATCATTTCTCGGAGTTTCAAGTGGAAAATTCCTGGGATTTATTGTTACATCCAAAGGAATCTCTCTTGACCCAGAAAAAGTGCGTGCCATCCAAGACATGCCACCTCCGAAGAATCTCAAAGAGCTCAGAGGTTTGCAGGGCAGACTGGCCTACATTCGAAGATTCATCTCAAATCTTTCAGGGCGTTGCCAACCTTTCTCTAAACTCATGAAGAAAGGAGTATCCTTTGTTTGGGATGGAGAGTGCCAAAGAGCATTCGATGAGATTAAGAAATATCTTACTCAACCGCCAGTTCTCGTGGCCCCGATATCAGGAAAACCATTCCTGTTATATGTGAGAGCCATGGATCATTCCCTTGGAGCTTTGTTGGCCCAGAACAACGATCAGGGTCAAGAACAAGCCATCTATTACCTGAGCCGGACTATGATGGGAGCCGAACATCGGTACAATCCGGTCGAAAAAGAATGTCTCGCTTTGGTATTCGCAATTCAAAAGATGCGACATTACCTAGTTGGACAGACAATTCACGTCATTTCCAAAGTAAATCCTTTGAGAGTACTGATGACGAAACCATCATCTCTGAATTGCCGGCTTGCAAAATGGGCCATTCTCTTGTCACAGTACGACATGCAGTTCATGCCCCAAAAGGCGGTCAAGGGTCAAGCACTGGCAGACTTCTTAGCCGATCATCCAGTATCGGGAACGTCTAAATTGTATGAGGAATTACCTGACGAGGTTGCTGAAGCTTGCGCTACCCAAGAAGCTACGCAAGTGTGGAAGTTATTCTTCGACGGTGCATCCAGAGCAAATCCTCATGGAGCAATCACCGCGGGAGTAGGAGTAGTGCTAATCTCTCCAAACGGCCATGTAATCCCAAGGGGATTTTCCTTAATCGAACCTTGCACCAACAACGTAGCCGAGTATAACGCTCTGCTATTAGGCATGCAATTTGCTGAAGAACTTGGTATTCAGCATCTTGAAGCTTACGGTGACTCTCAGCTCATCGTTAATCAAGTTCGAGGAGAATATGAAGCACGTCATGAGGATTTGATCCCGTATTACTTTGCAGTGCTAGAGCAGGCTCAAAAGTTCGAGGGCTTCTTTATCGAATACGTGCCACGAGCTCAGAATGCTTACGCAGATGCTCTAGCCTCCTTGGCAACCTCATTAGCGTTGCCACCGAAGACTGAAACAACGATTCCAGTCGCGGGACGGAAATTATATTTTTCTAAAATTCCTACAGAAGAAAACCTAGACGAGACACCGTCAGAAGAAGTCTGTACAACTTCTATGGAGTTTGAATCCAGGGATTGGCGATTCCCGTACATCGACTATGCCGTATATGGAATTCTACCCGATGATCCTAAGGAAGCGGCCTCTATCAAACGAAAGGCCCTCCGATTCTATTACGACGCAGTCTCTCAAGTCCTGTATCGTAAATCGCATGATGGAGTTTTGCTTCGATGTCTCTCCCGGAAAGAAGCAAAAGAGGCCCTCAAGGAAGCTCACGGCGGAATGTGCGGAGCTCATCAGCCTGGAGCTAAGTTAGGAGATCGCCTCCGACGCATCGGCTATTATTGGCCGAAGATGTTTTCAGACGCGGTTGACTATGCTAAACGTTGTCACGCGTGCCAAATTCATGGGGATTTCATCCACCAGGCGCCAGGAAATTTACACCCCACATCAGCGACTTGGCCATTCGAAATGTGGGGTATGGATATCGTCGGACCGATTTCCCCTCCGACATCCAAGGGACACCGGTTCATTCTAGCCGTGACCGATTATTTCTCCAAATGGGCGGAGGCAATCCCGTTGAAAGAAGTCAAGACTTCAAACGTGATCAAGTTTATCAAACATCACGTCGTCTACCGTTTTGGAGTCCCGAGGCGAATAGTTCACGACAACGGGACACAATTCGTCAGCTTTGGGTTCCAGAGATTCTGTGACAGATTCAGAATCCAAAGTGTTGCATCTACGGCTTATTATCCGCCAGCAAATGGTCTTGCAGAAGCCTTCAATAAAACCATAGTGAAGCTTCTCAAAAAGTTTGTTTCTAAAAGCCGGCGCGATTGGGATGAAAGACTGGGTGAATGTCTTTGGGCTTACCGTACTACAGTAAGGACCTCCACAAGAGCTACGCCATTCTCTTTGGTATATGGCTGCGAGGCGGTACTACCATTGGAAATTCAGATTCCTTCTCTGAGAGTCGCTATCACAACTGGACTAACAGAAGAAGAAAAGCATCAACGACGTCTGCAAGAACTTGAAGCCTTAGACGACAAGCGACTTCAAGCTCAACAACAAATAGAGTTGTATCAAGCCCGTATTTCCAAAGCCTACAACAAAAAGGTTAAGGAACGGATCTTCAAGAAAGGCGATCTAGTGTTGGCCAACAGACGACCCATGGTGATGACACACAAAACCAAAGGGAAGTTCAATCCTAAATGGGAAGGGCCCTTCGTAATAGAATCAGTCTATTCGAACGGAGCATACCGCCTCATCAATCAAGAAGGAGACAGGCTCATGATGCCAATTAATGGGAAGTTTCTCAAGAGATACTTCCCGTAAATCATGTAGCCCCCTAAACCCCAACCAAATCAGGCTGGGGGTTGCCTATTCATAGTGTAATTCTATCTTGTATTTCGTCATGTTAACACTACACCTCTGACGATTGTAATTTGATGGAATTATTCTGAATAAATGATAAAGGGAATTTCGATAACATTTGCATTATTTTCTATTGTCTTGAACCAGATTTCAATAAAAAGAGACGATAAAGAGCAAAAGTGATATCATTTTCATTCGATGTGGTTAATCCAAACACAAAATGAAAAAGATACAAAATTCCTTAATCAAAAACAGGTCAAGAGCTAAACATCAGGCTTCATTAACTTGAGGGTTTTTAGCCTAGACTTGAAAGCAGAGAGTTTCTCCCGGTGAGCTGCTCGAACTTGTTCCTCGATCTCCTTTCTGAGTTCTGCTTCAATAGGAAGAGTAGCAACAATGTCTTTACGAGTCTGCTCGGCTGCGTGGAGTGTACGGCAAAATTTCGTATAAATTTGGCCACTTTTATGCTCAAGCTCTTTTCTGACATCCTCATAGTGGGCCAATTGAGCTTTCTTCTGGTCCAACTCGGCCTCTAATCGAGCGATAGTCTCTTCAATATCACGAATATCAGAAGCAACACGTTTGATTTTAGCATATGCTTTAGAGTGTCGCTTCCTTAAAGTTGATATACGGGCTATTTTATCAGATAGTTCCTTGCGAAGATTCCCTGGGTGATGCGCTCTCGAGATTATCGCCAAGGAAAGAGCCGGCTCCACTTCAGAATCTAAATTGGCGCGCTGTAACTCCCTGAAAGCTGTCAATTCTGCCATCAAAAGAGTGATCCCACCCTGGCAGTGCTCAGTCCAGGATGCATCCCCTTTGGCCTTGATGTCGTCCAAACATTGGCTCAAGATGGATTTACAGTCTTCAAGAGAAGCCCCCTCAACACTGATCATACCAATAATTGTTTGCATCCAACGTTCCAGTTCATCAATTGATTTCTTCAGAGCTCCTGAGCGTGGAGGAGGAAGAGTTGGATAGATTGGATCCGTATGATCATCCTGAACACGTGTTGGAGCAACTTCAGAAGAAGGACCCTCTTCAGCCCCATCGTCTTCAGGAACTGAGGGGATCGATTGGGGCATTTCGTCCTCTCCGTCAGTAGAACGCTCAACGAGCGCAGACTTCATCGCATCCCCCATTATTTTGGCCCTCTTGGAATTCTTGGCCATGACAGGTATCCGCTTACGGATTCTCCTGTCATACTCACCTTGCTCAGCAGCAGAAAGAGCTTCCTTACCCGATCTTAAAGAACGAGGTGTAGGAACGGGCTCTTCTGCAGGAATCTCCTCAGTTGTCTTTTCTTCAGGAGAATCATCAATTGGCTTTCCCTCTTCAATTCCCGTAGGAACCTCTTCTTCAGAAGGTTCTACGGTGGACAAGTCTTTAGGAGCTTCAACGGCTCCGGTCGCTTCCTGTTCACAAGATAGGTATTCTTCCATCCCTGGTAGACGAGTACTCGCAGAACCGCTCCGTGAACGATACAATTCCCGAATCTCGTTTATACATGAAGTATAAACGTCATATTCCGGAATCCGAGAAGCTTCGGCAAACCACTGGCGGCAATCCATAACAGTAGAACAGCCGGGCGGTGAGTTGGGTAAAGTGAATTGCGCATGGGTTCCCCCGGCGGAGAAAAAGTACCATGCGCGAGCTCCTTCGTATAAATTCCCAATCTGAGCTAACGCCGGGTTAGGATTGCCAACATAGAGTTGGTCATATCCAAACTGTCTCGCGAACCGAGAAGGCATGTAAGGCTCGATTACGCACTTCTCCCGTGAGCGATAGACCAGGTAGCCCAACCTGATCATAAGAAGCCAGCTGAAGGTACCCTCTTCCAAAGAAGACGAGCCTTCAAAAAGCAAATCCATGAAACGAGCATCCTTAACATCAGCCCCGTCAAAGTTAGGAGCACAGCAGAAAACCCGGTACTTATCTTCTCGGGATAGAAGCTGTCGAGCCCTGACTATATAAGAACTAGTCCACGTGGCCGACTCCAATCTTTGTACGAAGGGAGTATAAGCATCATCCCCTTCATGCACTCCCGTCATTAATGAAGGGCAATGCAACACGAACCAGGCCATTAAATATGTGTATGGCACTGGTACACGTGGTTGAGGAGCTTTTCCAGCTTTCTTCTTAGCGGCTTTGACTCTCGAAGCACTGAGGAGTTCTGAAGTCAACACCCTCAGGCCATTCTGAATACAGCCAACCATAGCAGTAAGGAGGCTCACAGGTCTCCCATGCGCTAGCAAAACAGCTGGGTACACTACCTCAGCTAATATTGCCTCTATCGGTCTTGACGGTACCACGCACCGCTTCAACCAAATCATGAAGAAGCCTGCAAGCAGAGCCGTGTCAGAGATAGGAACTGTGGCTTGGTAGTGGAAATTTTCGAATTCGACACCAGCTTCAAAATCATCCTCGGTATGCTCTGTCTTATAGGTAGCACTGGAAGCCGTAATTCGAGCTTTGGCATCCTTAAGAGAGAGAACTGCAACGCGGTATACGGCTACATCTTTTTGGTTTAAATTCTGAAAGAGGTAGTCTGCCCACGTGGTATGCATAATGCCCCCTCCACGCATCCCAAAGACTTGGGCACATATGTGGAAGTGGCACATCAGCTCCCAGAAAGTAGCACAAATTTCCGGGTGCGCCACCTTCAGTAGAGAAAGTTCCTCGGTGGTGGGAATGAACTCCTCGTAGGGCATTTTTCCAAGCGACAGCCCCGACACTGCCTGCATCTCATGAAGAGCAAAACCTAACTCTCCAGCAGGCGTAAAGAATGTGCAGCTGTCAGGGTTATATTTCTCCAACATAGCGAAGAAATTATGAAGACTCTGCACGACTCCCTGTCGTGTAGCTAACACCGGAATTGTGAGACCCGATTGAGTGAGCGAGTCCTTAAGCTCTTCAAGAACAAAGTCAACCATACGGGTCCACCAACCTCCTTCTCCGGAACAGATCCATCCAGGAGATCTGAACGTCTGGGTAGAGAATTCACCCTGAGTTGCAAGGAATTGGCGAATAAAGATGTTCGCTGGACGTGGCATCTCCTGAACCAGCTCCTTCTTCTCAAACAAACCAGGTCTTAACCCCTTTAGTTGCCCCCCGATTTGCGCACGAGCTCGCCGACCAAATCCAAGCGACACATCCTCCTTCTCTTTTACTATGTCAAAGGTCAAGCCCCGACGGCAGCTCACATTCAGAAAGTAGGAGAGAGGGTACATCCTCTTCATGCTAGGGAGAAATAAAAAGCGATTATCAACTCTCCGCAGCAGCTTTGAGTCTTCCATACATGTGAGATGATCATTAGCTGGTATGCGATCTCCAAATATGAACGCTGGTTTAGGAAACTGGGCACGGCCAACAGGGGTCTCCAAGTCCAAGTCAGTTATCAAAATCCTGAGAGTAGAGCATTGAGGGAATTTAATCATTTCCGCTCTTTCCGAATCAGGATAAGTACACAATGGAATTTGGTTCTGAAGACTAAATATTTCATTCGCGTCAGGTCCCCCGATGTACCCAAAATGATGCTCTTGTGAAAGTGGCACGTTTGGGAGAAGTACTGCACAATCAAAAGCAGAAGTTAGCGGCGAGCTATCAACATAAAGGCATAGCCTGAAACATAAAGGGTTAAAGGCTCATATCGAAATCTCCAACGCGAAGGTCGAACCTCGCGTCAGAAGCCTCAAACGCGAAGGTCAACCTCGCGTTGAAAAACTTGAACGCGAGGGTCGAGACCCACATGGGATCCCAACCCCGCGTTTTCATTGAGTTGAAACGAGTCATCTTCCTCGTTATCAAGAACCCATCTAGGGTTTTCAGAGAACTTGCCAAGGCAAGTTATTTCGGGTGGCACTCACCACGACAGGGAAGCCCCCGCAGCAGCGGTGACGACGACGATGTCCCCGCATGAACAAGAGCGCCGCCAGCGTCCTCAGCCGACGGCACTTCGGAAGTCGCTCCGGCGACTTTCTTGGAGTTCGAACCTCTTCTCCGAGGCGCCATTGATGCAGTCGATCGGAGGAAATTCCTTTGAATGAGGGAGACGAAGACCGTCGGAGATCTCACCGGAATCAAACGAGAATTCTCGTTCTTGAAAATAGTCGAAAGTCTTGAAAGTCAAGTGACTTTTGATATGACCACTCAGGTCTATTTATAACAGCCACCAAGCTGTTAAGATGGCACAGGATTCTAGGAATGAATCCCAACCATCTTTCAAAACGCGAAGCTCACATCCGCGTTCAAGTTTCCCAAATGCAAAGCCCAAGCCAACGTCACAAGGCCTGAGCCTCGCGTTTCAAATATTAAACGCGAGGGTCACCTCAGCGTTGCAATTCTTTTAAATGAAGAATATGCACTGGTAAGCCTACTTAACAGAGTGGTAATCAAAACCTCTGTATCTCTTCAGCAGAATTCAAATTCTCATTGGGTTAATACTACACCCCAAAATCCACTTATCAATTCTCAAAAAATAGAATGATAAGTCTCCAACTCATTGTCGATTTATTGGCTCTCCTCAGCAGAGCAATAAATAACTCGTTTTCAGTGGGGTAATAAACTCCCCCAAAATCTTGATCAAATCACAAGTCTTATAACTCATCACTCCGATGATAAAACATATAGCAGTTCTCCCCTGTGAGACGCTATAATATTCTTTCCCCACAAATGTCACGTTAAAATTACACCTCTGACAAAATCAACTTATCGATTCTCGTCAATAGAACGATAAGTCCTCAAAATTGCCCTGATCGCAATATTTCTTCTGTCACGTTAAAATCACACCTCTGACAAAATCAACTTATCGATTCTCGTCAATAGAACGATAAGTCCTCAAAATTGCCCTGATCGCAATATTTCTTCTGTCACGTTAAAATCACACCTCTGACAAAAATCAACTTATCGCTTCTCGTCAATAGAACGATAAGTCTTCAAAATTGCTCCGATCGCAATATCTCTCTTGCTAAGTTAAAACTACACCTCTAGCATTTATAGACTTCTTTCAGTGTTTAAAGCAAAACATAACACAGGAAGAATTCTATTAGTCAACCCTATTATGGGAGTATTCGTCCTCAGCAGTTTGAAACTTTCTAGAGTTGTCTTAAATGATAATAAAGAGAGTTCTCTGCAACAGAACCATTGTGGAGGTATATTCTAAGTCAGGAATACATCTCAGGCATTTCTCGTGACTTGTATTTAAAATCAAAAAAAAAATGATAAATGCAAGAAACAATGAGAAGTCAATATCACTTTTTATTCAAGAACCAAAAGAAAGTGATACAAAACAAACTTTGTTCTTGTCAAAAGAACATTACAGAAACCAAACTCACTCATGCATTAAATCAAAAGAGATGAGTTGAGCCTTGAGTTCAGCTAACTCCGCCTCGTGGTTAGCTCGCACCATAGCTTCAGCCTTTGCTCGAAGTTCATCCTCGCTGGGTATGATGATGGCCGCCATTTCCTTTCTGACGTCTTCCAGAGCCTGAGCTTGTGCATGATACTCCAAAGTACTAGCTGCATTCTGGGTACTAAGGATGTTGACAATGCCTTCTTCGCGGGAGAGTTCAGCTTTCAATCGCAGGATTTCGGCTTCAGCTTCAACCAGTCTGTCCCGAAGCGAGTTCATAGAAGCAGTTGAGCGTTCTAGTTCTTCTCGCTTCCGAGTGTTACGCTCATGAAGCTCTGTAATCTGACGCTCTTTTTCAGCTAAGTCCCGTTCTAGCGCCTCTCGGTGTATCACTTCAGCGACCTGAAGACTAGCCAAAGTGGACATGATCTGCGGCTGAAGGTCACTATGGCCCATGGTCTCGAAGCGTTGTAATTTCTCCTCCAAACGAAGGATAATCTCTGAGCAGCGTTCGAACCATTGAGTTTCGCCCATACTCCTGACCCCGTTTAAGCCCGCTTCCAGCAGAGGTCGAAAGGAGTTCAAAGTTCCTTGACCATTCATCAAGGACTCGACTACCGTCTTCGCAAGACTGTTTAGGTACACCAAGGAGATTTGGAGGAATTTAGGTGCATTAGCGAGACTGACAATTGCACCTGAAGATACCCCTTCAGCAGCTGAGATGGAGGCGTTAAGATGATGACTAGCAGGCGATCCAGGTGCTGAAGCTGCAGAGGCGATTGAAATGTTCAATTGCGAAGGGCTTGAGGTCAAAGCCATCAATGCTTTCGCCTGAGAAGAGCTAGGCCCAGCCTCCGTTGGGGTGAGTGAGATCTTCATCACCGCTTTTGGTGAAGCAGCTACTACAGAAGAGTCAGGCAAGGGTTGCTCTTGCGTAGGGGCTGATACCTACACGAGCTGTTGTTCCGGAGGAGGAGTAGCGGCAGTGGTTTCAGGCAACGCTACAGGCGGAACAGTCGC
>NC_033800.1:142354774-142373215 GCF_001876935.1 Asparagus officinalis | reverse complement strand
ATCGATTTTGAGAGAATACAAGTCAAATTTTCTTTCATTGTCTTTTTACATCAAATTTCCAACAAACAATGAGTGCTATCTATTTGGCGAAGAACTAGGTTTTTTATGCGTGGACGAAGCACATTGACGTTCGTTATCACTTTATTCGGGATGTTCTTGAAGATGGTGATGTGGGGATTATGAAGGTCCACACGAAGGATAATACGACGAATATGCTCACTAATGTGGTTCCGAGCAACAAGTTTGATCATTGTCGAAACTTGTTACACATTCGTGATTGTTAAGGCCGTTGACGACCATTTGGATGAATTACGGGCGGCTTGATCCCTTAGGAGAGGGGGTACGTAGGTAGTCAATTTGATACAACCGGTTTGATGTGTTGATACCAATGTTTGGAGATTGTTCGCATTCTCATTTGGGTTCCCTACTTGTTATGGATTGAGTCTATTATCGTGGGTTTATTCCACTTCATACTGGATGCAATAAGTGGGACATTTTGGTTGGTATTGGTATTAGCTCAGTTTTGGGAAAACGTTCACCGAGGTGGAGAATTGTAAAAACAACGAAGTTTAGGAGAAAAACAAACAAGCAGTTTCACGGTCGACTGCGAGTGGCACGACAGTCGATCGTAAACGTGCGTGGCGCTAGGGAAAGTCTCTCGACTTTTGGCGGTCGACCGCGTTGGGTTCTACGGTCGACTGCGCCCAAGCTCTGCAGGTGATTAAGTCTCTGGAGTTTTTACGGTCGACCGCGATATTGGCTCGGCGGTCGACCGCGTAGCGGGTATTGGGCTGTTTTGTTTCCTGCTCGTTTTCTGATTGAGTTTTGATATAAATTAGAAACACTTGTTTCTAGGGTTAAGAGAGGAGAGTTTTAACCGAGAATTGTGAGTATTCTGAGCACTTTGAGAGGGAGAACTTGTGAGCAAGTTGAGAGATTTGGTTTAGGGTTTATGTGAGTGATTTTGTGAGATTGTAACCCTTTGTACTCTCCTTGATTTAGTGGAATCTCCCCATCCTCTTCCTGTGGACGTAGGCAAATTACCGAACCACGTATATCTCTGTGTTTGGTTTGATTTGTCGTATTTAGATTGAATTATGCTCATGTGTGCTTGGTTCTCTTCTCCCGTGATCACAGATTCGTTCGGTGTGCGAGCACGCTTCCGCATAGGCTCGCAACAATATATTCTGCTATTAACTATAATCTAGCTATGTTAACCATCAAGATTAATATAGTGGTTCAGATGCATATCCCGTGAACGACACAACAAAAAAGAGTTTGAAAAGATACAACAATCTTGGTGTATTCTGTTATGTATATTTCAATTGTAATGCAATAAATATTGCATGCAATATTTCATGAAATTAACATCATATACGTTGTTTATATATAATTCATATTTTTTTTTGGAAAATGTATTTCCAAATCCTAATATGATGTTTGATTAGTTGTAAAAGCTGTTAGATTTATAGTTTTATTGCAGAAAATGTATTTCCATTGTAAATCAAGTGATTACTTATGTGTAGTTGTAAAATGATGTACATCTCTTATTTGAATTCAACTAACTTGATTGCTTGTCATTAGTTTTTTTATTAATTAAATGACTTGTAGTACCTATGTCATCCAAATTGACTGTAGCAATGGTATACTTTTTCCCCTACAAAATTCAAATCAAGTTAGCATTCCCAACTAGTTTGTTTCTAACCAATTGAAAATGGGAGATATAAATTTGAATACAACATATGATGCTCTTGTTGTGCGCGTCGCGGAAGCGTGACAACCAAACGGGCGTGCTTCGAGAACTAAATCAAACAAACGTCGAGATAAAGGCCAAACAAATCAAAACAACGGCACAAATCCAAACATCTCCACCTGAGATGAACCAATGGCCATATCCAGACTACATCCATCAGCTGTACTCGAATCAATCAACCTATCATCTGCATCCAAATCAACATGATTCCCAATCCGTGTCACATCAGCTGGAATCCCAAATGATGCAGTATGATCTGGAGTTTTCTCCCAATGTGGAGTAGCATCACTCTCCACCCGCTACGATATCCCAAAGATCTGATCATTACTCTTCACCTGCTGAGAGTCAAACGTGACATGCCTACTCAGAACAAAGTCAGAAGCCAATACCTGATAATCAAACATGCCTCTGAATCCCAAATGTGCTATCGGATCAAATCTCACATCCACGATGTGACCAAGTGCTGGGTAGCCAAACATCCGACGCAACCCAAAATCTGAAACAGCTCCACCAGATCTCATATCTATATATGCAGCAGTTGGCAACCTGTACATGAGACGGCCCAAACATGTCGTAGCCTGCACACCAATGCCAATGCTCGACATCAAACGCCGATCCTCCTCCAGAAAGGAACAGCTACCCAAATCTGCCATCTCGCCTTGTCGCCTTAAAGTTTCCACACTAATGAAGTGTCTCAAACTGCCATGAGCTCGGCACAAATACAGTAGGTCCCTCTTGTACCTCCTTCTACAACCAGAATGAAGTACCTTCACCTTACTCCCAATACACTTCTTCAACTGTTGTTGACTACTAGGACTTAAAAACCAATGTGATTTGGTTGCAACCCACAAATGCCTAGTATAATCCCCAACATAGGAAACCAAAATACCAATTTACCTTCCAATGATGCCTCCTTGGAAGGCCCCTAAATGCCTGAATGAACACCAAATAGAAAACCCCTCAATCATCAAATAGAAGTGCCAAACTTCACCTCGGTCTCCTTGCTCATACCAACGTGCTCAAAAGGACTTTAATATGCAGGTCAAGGGCACTTCTCAATAATCCAATGCACCGTATCAATAAACAAATAACCCAGCCTCAAATCCTTCTATCTCGACCAACTATCTCAAAGCACCAACAAATGAAGAATAGATCCAAACTGATAAAGAAGAGAATTTTACCTCTAAATGAAACCCTAACAAGAGTCTCCAAACGATCTCACCCCGCACGATGGCAACGAGATCCACAAATAGGAAAAAATCTCACCTCTATCTCCAAACGAAGCCCTCAAAGAGCCTCCAAAGCGATCTACTCCTCCAAATAGCCCAAGCGCCAACAAACCAATGCGGAATAAACGAAAAATAGATCCAAACTAAAAAGATAGAGTATTTACCAAAAGATCCCACATTTCTCACCAAACGAAGCCTTAGCCGAACTTCCAAATTGATCTACTCCTCCAACCAAGACAAAACCCTAGATCTGAAATCTGGATCTCTGATACCAATTGTTGTGCGCGTCGCGGAAGCGTGACAACCAAACGGGCGTGTGCTTCGAGAACCAAATCAAACAAACGTCGAGATAAAGGCCAAACAAATCAAAACAACGGCACAAATCCAAACACAATAGTTTTACGTGGTTCGGCAATTGCCTACGTCCACAGGGCAAGAAGGAGATGGTGTTTTCATTAATAGAGAAAGAGTACAAACTGAGATTATAAATCACTCGAAAGAACAAACTAATCTCACCAACAAGCTCTTAATCTCTCCAAACAAAACCCTAAACAAATAGCTCAGAAAATACCTCTTTTCTGTGCTCCAAATATCCTCAATTTTTCTTCTCCACTAATTTTCTCTTCCTATTGTTCCATATATATAGAAATCCTAAAATCATAAATATACTAGGAATTCTAAACCAAAACCAAATCAAATTAGGAATCCTAATAACCTATTACCAAAATAGATTAGGAATCCTAATAACCTCACGTTATCAAAATAGACTAGGAATCCTAATAACCTCATGTTACCAAAATAGATTAGGAATTCCCTATCCAAACTAGGAATCCTAATAACCTCATGTTACCAAAATAGATTAGGAATTCCCTATCCAATAATTCTCCACCTATGCAAAGTTTTCCCAAAACTGAGCCGACACCGACCAAACCAAATACCTCACTTGTTGCGCCCAGTACAAAGTGAAACGATCCACAACAACGGACTCAATCCATAACAAGTCGAGACCCAAATGGGAGTGCGAACACTCACCCAAATGTCGGTATCTACTCACCAAATCGGCTGCATCATAAAGACTGCCTATGTATCCTCTTGCCCAAGGAATCAAGCCTTCACGTAGTTTACCCAAATGGCCTCCAAAGGCCCTCAAACAAATAGAAGGGTTGCGAACTCTTCAGGCATTTAGGGGCCTTCCAAGGAGGCATCATTGGAAGGTAAATTGGTATTTTGGTTTCCTATGTTGGGGATTGTACTAGGCATTTGTGGGTTGCAACCAAATCCCGTTGGTTTTGAAGTCCTAGTAGTCAACAACAGTTGAAGAAGTGTATTAGGAGTAAGGTGAAGGTACTGAAGTCCTAGTAGTCAACAACAATTGAAGAAGTGTATTGGGAGTAAGGTGAAGGTACTTCATTCTGGTTGTAGAAGGAGGTACAAGAGGGACCGAAGGTACTTCATTCTGGTTGTAGAAGGAGGTACAAGAGGGACCTACTGTATTTGTGCCGAGCTCATGATAGTTTGAGACACTTCATTGGAGAGGAAACATTAGGGCGATGAGATGAGATGACAGTTTCGATGGGTTGTTCCTTTCTGAAGGGGGATCGGTGTTTGATGTCGAGAATTGGCATTGGTGTGCGGGCTTCGACATATTTGGGTCATCTTATGCATAGGTCGCCGACTGCTGCATTAGGAGTTATTGGATCTGGTGGAGCTGCTTCAGATTTTGGTTGGCGTCGGATATTTGGTTGCCCAGTATTTGGTCACATCGAGGATGTGAGATTTGATCCGATTGCGTGTTTGGGATTCGGAGGTTCATTTGATTATTTGTTGGGAGCTTCTGATTTTGTTCTGAGCAGGAATATCACTTTTGACTCTCGGCAGATGGAGAGTGTTGATCAGGAAGTTTGGATATCGCAGCAGGTGGAGGGTGATGTTACTCCATGTTGGGTGGAGTTTACTCCACATACTTCAGATCATACTGTATCGTTTGGGATTCCAGCTGAAGTGACACATATTGGGGATCATTTGGATTTGGATGCACATGATATTGGTGAAGAGTTGCAGACTTTTCTATTTGTTTGAGGGCCTTTGGAGGCCATTTGGGTGAACTACGTGAATGCTTGATTCCTTGGGCAAGAGGATACGTAGGCAGTCAGTTTTGATGCAGCCGATTTGGTGAGTAGATACCGACATTTGGGTGAGTGTTCGCACTCCCGTTTGGGTCTCGACTTGTTATGGATTGAGTCCGTTGTTGTGGATCGTTTCACTTCGTACTAGACACAACAAGTGAGGCATTTGGTTTGGTCGGTGTCGGCTAAGTTTTGAGAAAACTTCGCCGAGGTGGAGAATTGTTGGATAGTGGATTCCTAATCTATTTTGGTAATATGAGGTTATTAGGATTCCTAATCTATTTTGGTAACATGAGGTTATTAGGATTCCTAATCTATTTTGGTAATAGGTTATTAGGATTCCTAATTTGATTTGGTTTTTGGTTTAGAATTCCTAGTATGTTTATGATTTTAGGATTTCTATATATATAGAACAATTGGAAGAGAGAATTTGGAGGAGAAGAAAAATTAGGGATATTTGGAGCACAGAAAATAGGTATTTTCTGAGCTATTTGTTTAGGGTTTTGTTTGGAGAGATTAAGAGCTTGTTGGTGAGATTAGTTTGTTCCTTCGAGTGATTTGTAATCTCAGTTTGTACTCTTTCTCTATTAGTGAAAACCCCATCCCCTTCTTGCCCCGTGGACGTAGGCAACTTGCCGAACCACGTAAATCTCTTGTGTTAATTGGTGATTGTGCTTGTTTATTTGGTTGTGATCTCTGTTGATTGGATTGTGTGATTCGACCGCTTCCGCGCCGCGCACAACAATTTACTTATTGTAAGATAATTGAAACTTGCAATATCAAATGTATGTGGGGATCAAAGAGTTTGAGAAGAATTGGTAAGACATGACTTTGTGATGAAAGTTATAGATTAAACATATACCATCAAAACTGGGGAGCAGATGTTTATACCCAGGGGGGCAGGAGGGCTCATTCAAATGGGCTTCAATGACTAGGCCAACGCTGGCCTGATATCATGCTTGGGCCTTAGTGAAGCTCAGTAGCTTAGGGGAGAAATCATGGTTAAAAGACTTTTGAGTGATGAGACTTTGCGGTGGGCTAGGCTTCTTTATATGTTCATTATGTAACAGGCTTGGGTTTTTGAGCTATTCCAAATCTAGAACATAGTGAGCAAAAAACAATTTCGAAGTGTTTCTATAATTTTTTATGGAAATTTTGTTGGTAGTGTCAAAAAAAAGTGGGGAATTCTATCTTTGTACTTTTCTTAGTTTGATTCAAAAGTGCAAAATAGATAAACCCAAAAGAAGAAAAAGTTTCTTGTCTTTTTTTTTTTTGGTTCACTTGAGAAAGAAGAAAAAGAAGAAAATGTTTATATGAAGTAGAGAAAAGGGTAATATGTTAACGGCTAAAGTGAGTTTTGTCAGATTTCTAGCTGATTTCCTCTCAAGTAGATAGGAAGCGGGTTTTCACAAAATATACCCCCTTCTCTACTTTATAGAAACTCATCTCTATAAAATTTTGGTGAACCAAACTGAGTTCTAGAAACCCTATGGAAATCATTTAATTATGAAAATGCCACTGTCAGATCGTTTTCGTAAATTTTTTTATAAAATTAGTGAACCGAAACAGCCCCTAAGTACATGAATCTATCTATTTGAATAAAATTTCCAATATCATTATATTTGGATACAAGTCACTTGAAACTATTAAGCTTTTGAAATAAGTCTTTACGGTTAAATATCATCTATTTAACCCAACTAAAGTGATAACATGTCTTCTATTTTTATTTATTTATTTATTTTTGTTCTTGCCTTCAACTTTACCCTCTTGCAAAGGTAATGAAGTCAATGTATCCTTTGAACCCATTTAAAGCCAACTCTATCTTGCTAAACTTCCCATAATTCCTCCAATTTAAAATCTAATTCGTAACAGCCCTGTTAGTTTGGTTAAGTGGATGAGAATTAGTCGTAGAGACTTGTTTTAAAGAAATTAACAGTAATTGAAATTTGCAATTAAATATGATGAATTTGGTAGCTCATATTCTAATAGATGAGATTTGGAGGACTTGTATCCAAATACACATGATTTGGATGGACTAATATCTCAAAAATCAATGGAGTTGATTGTAAATTAATAAACTTTGTTGTCAGTAAATAAGGTGGCGTAGTTGGCTAGCGTAGGTCTTGTTGGCCTTCTTGTTTTGATAATGTTTAACAAACAATTTACCACTAATATTGTTTGTCTAGTATTTATGTTTTCTTATTTATTATAGACAATACCACTAATATTGTTTGTCTAGTATTTATGTTTTCTTATTTATTATAGACAAACAACGTAGTTGGAGGATGGATGGAATAGAGCTTCAACGATCATATCCAAAGGAGGTTGGCGGAATGTCGGTGAAGCTTATGCAATTCTAGTTCAAGATCTAAGTTCAAGCTTCATCCGTAAGTGTACCAAGTCAAGCTTATTGAAGATCAAGATCGACTTGGGTAACCTAGTTTAGGTTTTATATTATGTGTGTTAAGTACCTTAAGCTCAATATAATATACACACACATTTATTGGTTTCTTCGTGTATATATATATAGTCATATATATATATATATAAGTTTTGGTTCTATGCATATATATAGTTATATATATACATACATATGTTTTGAGTTTTTATGGTTATATATATGAAATTCTATATTTCATATTTTCTATTATGTTTTTGAAAACATTGCATAGAATATGCAATTTTGTGAAAATATTGTATTCTTAGTTTATAGACTTCAATATCAGTTTATACATGTTTTACTAAGTCTACAAAAACATTTCACAAAGTTTCAAAAGTTGGTTTATGTCAAAACATCAAAATTCAAGTATCTCATATTTTCATGTTTTGGACTAGTTTGTAAAATGATGATATTTTTCATTTGGGAAGTCCTTTTTCGAAACCAGTCGTTGTAGCATGTTTATTATCATGTCTACAATCATTCCCCAAAGTTTTACATTTTTTGGAATTTATTTGATATTTTTAAACAGTGTTTTAAAATCAGCTTTGTTTTCTGAAATGTCTGTTTTCGGTCGACCGGTACGGTCGACCGGTCAATTGACCATTCGTCAGTATTTTTCCAGAGAATCGTCGGTCGACCGGTCCGGTCGACCGAGAGCTCAAATCGGTCGACCGACAGAATTTCCGGTCAACCGACGTTAGTCCAGAAAGTTTTCTTCGTGTTTTTGCTCTCATCGGTCGACCGACGGAATTTTCGGTCGACCGACAATAGATCCGTTGCACTCCAACGACTATTTTTCTGAGATGTTTGTTGGGGTTGTTTTTATCTTTTGTTAGGGGTTTTGGCTGATGTCTTGGGTTGTTATAAATACCCCATTGCATTTACCTCTCCATTTTTCAAAAAATATATTATTTTAGGAAAATATATTATTTTAGAAAAAATATATTATTCAAAAAATATATTATTTTTAAAAATATATTATTTTTAAAAAAATATTATTTTAAAAAATAATATATTATTTTAAAGATAATATATTACTTTAAAAACTAACATATTATTTTGAAGAAATTATTATAATAATAATTATTTTAAAAGATTAATGTTGTTTTTTTTTAAAAAAAGTTTTTGAAGAAATTATTATAATAAGAATTATTTAAAAGATTATTTTAAACCTTTAATGAATTTATTTTTGAAATATTAAGTAATGATTTTGATTTTAATAAATTTAGGTCAGTTGCAACTAAGTTGCAACTATGACTTGCGGCCATTTTTGACGTAAGTCATATGTTGCAACTAAGGGTTGTTTTGCAACTGTGGTTGCAACTGCAACTGTGAGTTGCAGCAAAACAAACACATGCAACTGGTCAAATTGGACCTAGTTGCATGCAACTGGAGTTGCAACCACTCCAGTTGCAGCCTACCAAACAGCTAAGTCTTTGCAATATGTAATATGTGAGTACATATATTCACGCATGAAAATTTCACAATCCTATATAAAATTCAAAACACTCATTAAACTATGTCTAATCAAATATTATTATTAAGGTTGATGAGTAACTTTTTAAGGGCATTGGATTTTAAATATAAACAATAGATGAATATTCCGTATTATGGGAGAATAATCATTAGATAATCAAAGAATGTCAACACATCCAAACACAAACAGGTGAACACCCTTGGCAAATCTCGAAATACTCTTGGATACTCAAAACATATGCAAACATAAAAATAAAACAAAATCAACACATTCAAACATTAGATAAACGCATTTAACACTCTTATCAATAACATTAACAGCTCCAGGAACAAAACTGTAACGTTCACTCAAGTTGTAAGCTAACATATTTTTTTAGTAAACTACAAATAGATACCAACAGACAACACCTTAAAATGTAAATAAAATTTTCCAAATTTTTTTAAAAAGAATATGAATATGAATTTTTACTGTCAAACCTTAAAATAAAGATTTTATAAGCAACTCAAGCAAATACTCCCCCCAACTTACATTTAACAACCCAAAATTCTCATTCATGTCATTCTGAAGTATAGGACTCAACAGATATAACATGAATGTTTGTTTTTGCTTCTACATCTGTGCATTTGAATGCAACTTAGTTTATTCAGAAAGTGCTGATTACATTCTTATGCCCAGCTCTCTACCACAGGGTTATTATTAGCTTATTATACAAAAACCAAGCTTCTTGCAAGATTGAGGGCATCATCAAAGAACTTATCTACTATGGCCAGCGCAAATTCCATGGAAGTCCCTGGCCCTCTGCTTGTGATCAGGTTTCCATCAACCACCACCCTATTCTCACATTCACTTTGATCAGAAAGCTTGCTGCACATAGCAGTGTATGTTGTTGCCTTCTTCCCCTTAAAAAAGAGAATCAGAATAAGAAAATTAAAATATAAAGAATATTATTTGAAGACCAACAAATGATTGAAACAATCACACACAAAGTAATTGGAAGCAAATATAAACTTACTTACATATGTACACATGGTGAAGAATTCGATGTTCAATGGCTATATTAACTTGCCGACAAAACAATATGTCATATTGTAATTTAACAGCCTCATCCAAAAGCTTATCTGCTATTATTTTTACTTTTCTAGATGCTACAATTTTTAATCCATATTCAATTAACACCACAACAACATTAGCTTTGGCTCTCCGTAGAATTTTGATAATCATTACAGCCTCCATCTCTTCTTATCCGTTAGCAATTGGCACAAGTACCTGTGACAGAAAGGTACAAACGTAATTAAAAGCTCTACAGGAAAAATAAAAACAAGAACAAACAAGTCTCCTTGATGTGCTTCTATAAATATCCATAAGGTGTAAGCACTATCAAAATGAACAAACTTGTTAGACATAGATGAGTTAAAAGCATTTAACAAATATTCTAACAAAATGTTGTTCATAGTAAACATGCGATGATCATTTTTATTCCACTTGGATTTCTCCAAAATGGGCACAATATAAGCATCATCTATAATTTCCCATAAATCAAAATGTTTAGATCTAACAAATAGTTTAAATCTAACACACCATTGGGCATAGGGGAAATTGTCTAATCTAGGAGCAACACTAGAATCATAGCCTAAACAAGATGCATCATTCATATTCATAATTTGTAAAAATATGCAAGCAAGATGCAAATGCAATCAAAACAAGATTAGCACAAAAAGATAACTTGGATCTTTAACTCAAGGCGATTAGACCTTAAATCAAAGAGCACCAAGCTCTGATACCAATTGTTAGACCCTAGAGGGGGGGTGATTAGGGTCTTATGCTAATCTAATCCGATTAAATGCCAATTAAAACTAATTAACAAATATATTCTTGCAAGATAGATATACAAAGAGTTATGTGCAAGAATATGTAATGTACACAAGGTGATATATCCTATATGATAGAAATATATGCAAGGATATATAAACAATACAAGAGTAAAACAAACTAAACTAGATAGTGGGCAATATGATCAACAAGCAATATACAAGGGCGATATAAGATATGAACATAAAAAAAAAGTACGCCAATGCAATCACAAACAAACGATATGATTACGGAGTTCGGTCCCCACGACCTACGTCTCCGCTCCTCACCTCGAGGAGATCTCCACTATCACAACCGGGTTTTCTACGTTCACCCGAACAACGTTTACACCTCACAATACAATCACTATGCAATCACACCTCACACACTAAGTGTTGGTCCTAGCCCGTGTCCTCCTCCTCAAGTGCTCGGTTACAACCTCTCCCTAGGCACGTCAACCGACGCCACTCCTCTTGGATTCGACCCCGTCTCTCACCACACACTTCTCTCGGTGTACAAGTGTATTACAAGTGAATCCTCACAATTAGGCTCAATACAAAGTATTTGTTCTCTACAATGAATGAGAACAAATTATAAGCTCACTCTCTAAGTTACACAATCCCACAACCCAATTATACTATGAATGTAAATACAATAAGCTCAATAGGTTGTGTGTGAACAAAGAGATAATAAAATCAACTAAACATCTAGCTTATGAAATTAAGAACAAACTTATAAAATGCTAGAATTGAGTTTAAGGAAACTTCTTTATAGATGACAAGAGAGAGGGAGAAGAATGAATGCTCAAACACCAAGGATGATCTCCACTTGCTCTTGTGAAATTTGCTCCACAAATCAAACTCTTGTAAATGTTTAAAAGCTTTTTAAACAAACACTAAACAAATTTAAACCCTTGTTAAAATCTTTTAAACCATTCTCTTGTATATCTTAAAACTGAGGTATAAGGGTGTATTTATAGCCTCCCAATACCTCAAACAAAAGCCCAAACCAAAAGACCAAAAACCCCTCCAACGGATACAAAAAACTAGCCGTTATGGGCATTCTGGGCGCTGGTCGGTCGACCGACCATTTTTTCGGTCGACCGCTAGCACTGTACAAACCTGAAAAAGCTCCAGAGACATTTCCGGTCGACCGGTCCGGTCGACCGGAGTACTGTAGTAGTGCGTAGCTATTTTATAAAATCAATTTAAAATAGTAAATGAACTCAAACAATTATGAAATTTTGTGGGAATGTTCTAGACATGTTGAATAACATTTCAGAGAAAGAATTTCTGAAAAATCATTTCCCAGTTGAGAGAAATAAATGTTTGAACACAAAAATACAGTTTCTGAAAAACTGCAGACATACACGATTTTCTAAAATCAATTGGGTACAGTAAATCAACTCCAAAAATAGTAAAAACTGGAGGAAAGTTTATAAACATGTATATAAACATGTAAGAGAAAGAATATTTCAAATATCACTTCCCATTTGTAAAAACTCATCAGTTTTGTAAAACATGCACGAACATGTGCACGAACGAAAACGTGAATTTGTAAATTCCTTTAAACATAACAAATCAATTTCAAACTTGATGAAACTTTGCGAAATGTTTATAAACATGAAAACAAACATGTTAGAAAAAGAATTTCTCAAATTGAATTTCCATTTGTGAAAACTCATGTATTTTGTAAGTGTGTCCAAAGCATGAAAACTCAAAACCATGCATGTATATATATAACTATATATATACATAGAAACCAAATATGTGTGTGTATATGATGTTGAGTTTAAGGTACTTAACACACATAATATAAAATCTAAACTCGATTACCCAAGCTTGATCTTGATCTTCATTGTAGCTCAACTTGGTACACATGCGGATGAAGCTTGAACTTGATCTTTAACTTTAAATTGTAAGGCTTCACCGACATTCCGCCAACCTCCTTTGGATATCATCGTTGAAGCTCTATTCCATCCATCCTCCAACATATTGTTTGCCTAGAATAAATATAAAATACAAATACTAGACAAACAATATTAGATGTAAATTGTTTGTAAATCATCATCAAAACAAGAAGGCCAACAATTGAGATAAGCTAGAAATGGATGATGATAATTTCTCAAATCAATTTACAAATGGGAAGTGATATTTGAAATATTCTTTCTCTGACATGTTTATATACATGTTTATAAACTTTCCTCCAGTTTTTACTATTTTTGGAGTTGATTTACTATGCCTAATTGATTTTACAAAATCGTGTATCACAGCAGATTTTCAGAAACTGTATTTTTGTGTTCAAACATTTATTTCTCTCAACTGGGAAATGCTTTTTCAGAAATTCTTTAACTTTGAATTGCAAGGCTTCACCGACATTCCGCCAACCTCCTTTGGATATCATCGTTGATGCTCTATTCCATCCATCCTCCAACATATTGTTTGCCTAGAATAAATATAAAATACAAACACTAGACAAACAATATTAGATGTAAATTGTTTGTAAATCATCATCAAAACAAGAAGGCCAACAAAACCCACTTTTATT
Source organism: Asparagus officinalis (assembly GCF_001876935.1). Taxonomy (NCBI): domain Eukaryota; kingdom Viridiplantae; phylum Streptophyta; class Magnoliopsida; order Asparagales; family Asparagaceae; genus Asparagus; species Asparagus officinalis. The sequence goes on along the minus strand of NC_033800.1, from coordinate 142,359,795 downwards.
TCCCACTGTATTGAAACAATACCAAAGATAGAATGAAGACAAGACACAATTGAGATGTTAAGAAGCATAAGCATAAGTTAATTTCAAAATTGAAATCAGCATGTTCATTTATTGTATGCAATCATATTCTATAAGATCACGAATTGGCCAGCTTTTAAAAAGATTGGAAACTGATCCATCCTGGAATAAATACAAACAAACTTCTAAATGCAATTATGTTAGATAAAGTTTTGGATAAAGGATGCAGCTGCATGATTAAATAGATTAAGGATGCAACTACATGATCCACAGAATTCATTCTATGTGTATTAAGGATGAAACTACGTGAACTGTAGAACTTTTCTTACTCATGGCAATATTTATTACATAATTGTTAACATGAAATGGCTGATAGATTGTCATGGATATTTAACACCAAGATAGTTTAAAAACTAAGTTATGATACATGATCTAGACCCTTTTTAAGTAATCAGTCTTTTTACTGCACATTTGTCAACATTAAGAACTAAAATGTTACTGACATGAGAGTAAATTATGGCTACATAAAACATAGAATACCCAATTAAAACAACTGACAAAATATCTTCGCATCTCATTGCACTTTTAGTGTAAGTTTGCATTAATATATCATTTGATAATATCTTGCAAAGTTACTTGCAGAATAGACTTCCTTCTTGCTATTGCAATAGAATGTCAATCTCATATTTGAAATTACTATATATGAACTAAATTGGAACTTTTCTATGGATGGTATTGAACATTTTCAGCAAGGCAAAAAACGGGAAAAAAATTGTCCAATGCAACTTCTGGCAGCATATTTTCTCACAATCAGCCAACTAAGATACCCTTAAAAAATAAGAGAAAAAGCATCTTCATGAATTCGAAAATGGTGCAAGTTAGTTCATGAAATTACATGAAGTTGCACAGCAGGAACATGTAAAATATTGTGAGGCGAATGTACATACCTCTGATAAGCAATAGTGTGAAGTAAGTTAAGCAACTATTTCCATCTACACGAGTCCAACGTTGCAAATACACAAAAGAATAGGTATTGAGCTCTAATAAAAGTTCACAAGGAAGAGAAAATATACCATTGTCTCAGCAAGATATTCACCTCAAACTTATTCAGGTTAAAGTTTGTCTCTGAGCAACTTATTCAGGTATTGAGCTAGGCTGTATATTTGTCATGAATGAAGCACCTTAGATTTAGAAGCTTCTATGCTTAACCCATGGATGAAAATAATACGCTATTTCCCCCATCTTACGAAGTGAAGATGCAACACCTCCAATGGCACCTGCAGTCTTAAGTTTTGGAACATATAAGTAAGAAAGAAATATCCATTCAAGAGTACTTCAGTTGAATTGAGATAAAGAAGGTTATCAGATAATCTTGTTTACACGTGTTAATTTCACTTCAGTTGAATTGATATTAAGAAGGTTGTTAGATATCTAGTTTACACATGTAAATTTTATCATGAAGCACAAACTTAAGACCTCATTTAGAAAGCAATAGCTAAAAAAAGTGAAAGCATACTAAATTGCTTCAGAAAAGATAAAAAACAATTCATCCTTTCACATTAAATTTATGAATGTACCATTGATTCAATATAAGCATGGCTTAATAAGGTGTAAAGATTACTGGTGCATAAAATTTAAATAAATCATCCTCTAGTGCAAATATGAGACTTTTTAGCAAGGAATCACTAATCAGGTAACATAAAATATTTTATACTTAAATTCACTTACCAGATGAGCAAAAGCACTATGATTTTCTGGAAAAACTTTTAACAGTTTTTGTTTGGTGTGCTCATATCTTGATGCAATTTTGCTCGAAATATCCTTGAGGTTAGATCCGGTCTATCGTTATGTGTTTGCCCTTGATGTAGTTCCTCTGTGATTTCTTCCCATTCAGGAGCATGTCATTGTGATGAAAATATCTGGTTTTTCAAATCGTTGTACTAATGACATTGCATCAAGATATCTACGACGCATATCTCTAGGACCACCAATAAATGATGATGGTAGCACTATTCTTTTTCCGACTTGACATGCTTTTGCTTCCCCGGCAACTACACTATCAACTATGCCTTGGAATGCCTCTGTTCTGATTTCTGATTGCTTCTTTCTAAAATAATCAAGTCTTGTTGTTTCAAGCTTTATGTACATATCAACAGCATATTGATGGAACAACCGACCTACTGATGTTAATACAGTAGATTGTCGAGTGTCTCTTATCTGGAACTTGTAACAATAATATTCTCCACATGAGACGCTTCCCGTATTTGGTGCTTTAACACCTACAAGTTTGCATGTTAAGTTAATTTTTAATGTTTTAATATTATTAAACAATTTTAATTATGATTTACCTTCCCTTTCTCGTTTAAATATGTCTTCTGCAGATGTAAAAGTTTGCTGAGTCACTTGAGATGTTGTATTTAGTTGTTTTGAACGGCGAATATCATTTTTCTCCCTTCTTTTAATATTTTAGTGTCATCCAACATCTCCGCCTGGAAAGAGTAAAGGATACTGTAAAGGATCATAACAACCAAAATAGTGCTTAACTTGATGATTCTTTCCGGAGTGTGAATGGACAACTATTTCTCTCTCATACGGAACATTATCTATTTATTATGATCTTGAAGTCTTCAAGAGATGGATAATCATTCAGTTTCCGCAGGAATTTTGCATATGGGTTTCCTTCTAATATATCCATCAATATTTTAGTTGTAGTTATACTCATGTTTGCATTATCTAATATTTTCATTCGATTTTACAACTCATTCTCCATATCGTAGAAGTAAAGTTGAAAGTAAGAATGCTTGTTTTCTTCCGGAATTAGAGAGGGGAGATTATGGTATATTTGTCCTTGTGCTCTAAACGTGAAAATACCTTTCTTGTTTGATGCAAGCTCTCTATCAAATCTTGCCCCAAATGATGTGAATGAGAAAATGCTATTATACTTTCTAGTTTGTCTTTGAAACTCAATTGCCTCTTGGGTTTGTACTGTGTAAAGGGCATATAACTTGTCATTAACATTCACATCTGCTAGGTGGGTTTCACAGTTGTGGCAACAGGATGTCGGTATCTCGTGTTCAAACTTTTTTGCTCCACAAAATGAACAAGACTTTGGAGTGAGTAGTTTATGTAACAGAACATACTTGTTCATGGTTAATTTGCCCTAGAAAGAAAATATTAGTTTTTAGTATTAAATAATTTTAGATATATAAAATCATGTAATTATTTTAATAAATTATAAAATTAATTTATGCAAACCTCCATGCTCATATTCCCGATGTTGCGCTCCACATAACAAATCAATCTTACATTGTCGCTTGCTATTGGTACTAATGCCAGCAAAATCATTCATTTTCCTCTTTCTGTTATTATTAATGACTTTCTGAATGTATGTTCTCTTCTAATCAACACTCAACTGATTATATTTGGTTTTCTACCATCATGGATTAGAATGTGTTTTTCTGTTAAAAAAATAATGAAATATACTATTATTAAACATAAACACACAAAGCAATAATAATATATATTTATGTTGAATTCAAACCTTGGTTTGTAGTCATTTGGAAGAAGGTACTCTTATGCAAATGTATAGGGATTATGCAATCCAAGAATTAGAATGTAAATTTCTACAAGGTAAAGTAAATTTAATGTGTTAAATTATTGATTTTATTTAACATAAGCATATCAGTGAATATAATTTGAGAGAATAAGTATATTTTAATTGATGTTCAATAGTACTTGAGGTTTTCTTCTTGAGAAATTTGGTACACTATGCATGCATCAGTAATCACAAATATCTCATATGCTAAGGTTAATTCTATTTTTTGAAGTCATATAATAATAATAGTAATAAATATTTAAGTGAGGAAGAAGATAAATACGAGGAAATAAAGTTACCATCACTATGAACACAAATAAAGAGAAAATAGAATAAAGTTGCTTTACTCACCTGAATCACCCACAACCTTAGAAACGTTTTCAAGAAAAACAAGCCAAATCCAACCAAGTACAATATCTGCATTTATATGAAAAAAATGTTAAATTATTTAATCTAGACGTAAAAGTGTATTACAAAAGTGCACATCATTTCACACATTGTTTTGAAAAGATGCTATCAATTTTATGTTAGAATATATACGTATACGCATGTGCGTCTATATACACACATACATACATATTAGAGAATTTTTGGCTAGACTGTACTCAATAGTGTACAAAATATGGACACATAGATACTATAAGTGCAATGTTAAAATCTGGATTCCAAAATTCAAATTTCTTACCACTGGTTATGATGTAATACACATGAATTATATAGAAACAATTTCCAATGATTTTCGATGCGTCTTAGATCATAGTTCATAGATAAAAGGGGCAAATTTAAGCAACTTAATGGAAATTATAAAACGTTTATGTTGGCAACATATGCGACATAGGTAAAATATGTTGAAATCCTTTGAAATTTATTTATGGATTCATGTGTCCTACTCTTTGGATTTTCAATATTTAGAATCCTAATTTTGAATTTTGATTGATAGTATCTAAGTTTTGGATATTACTAACAAACTAACAGTAGCATAGTTTACCTCTTGTGTGGGTGGGAGTGGGTGGGAGTGTTGAGGGGTGGGTCTGGGCCCTTTGGGAGCTCTTGAGAGTGCGTGGTGTGTGTGTGTATATATAATTACGATAATAAATATAATCCATATACATGCATATATGTTCATGCAATCATGAATTAAGAGTCAAAACAATTATTTATAAAAATATAAAACAGATTTTGATAGCATATAAATAAATAGAGTTCATGTACATGCATGTGTACACATGTTCATGCAATCATGAAGTAAGAGTCAAAACAATTATTTTTAAAAATATAAAACAGATTTTGATAGCATATAAATAAATAGAGTTCATGTACATGCATATGTACACATGTTCATGCAATCATGAAGTAAGAGTCAAAACAATTATTTTTAAAAATATAAAACAGATTTTGATAGCATATA
>NC_033800.1:142323749-142354613 GCF_001876935.1 Asparagus officinalis | reverse complement strand
TAGGGGGAGCTTTCGCTCTCTTTTTCTTTTTGTCCCCTTTTTGATGTTGTCAAAGGGGGAGAAATATTGTGAGTATACAATTCCTTGTTTATATGCATGTGTATTATCTTGTATATGTTCATTTCCTTCATGCATATATCTTTTTTTGTAAATTGTTTGTCATCATCAAAAAGGGGGAGATTGTTGGCCTTCTTGTTTTGATGATGTTTAACAAACAATTTATTACTAATGTTGTTTGTCTAGTGTTTGTGCATTCCTATGTTTTATAGACAAACAACGTAGTTGGAGGATGGATGGATTGCACCATAACGATCATATCAAATGGAGGTTGGTGGAATGTCGGGTTGAAGCCTTGCAATTCAAAGTTAAAGATCAAGTTCAAGCTTCATCCGCAAGTGTACCAAGTCGAGCTTATTGAAGATCAAGATCTAGCTTGGGTAACTTAGTTTAGGTTTTATATTATGTGTGTTAAGTACCTTAAGCTCAATATCATATACACACACGTATTTGGTTTCTATGTATATATATAGTTATATATATACATGCATGGTTTTGGGTTTTCATGTTTACAAATATGAAATTACATATTTCATATTTATTATTGTGATTTGGTTTAACTACTTAGATATGAAACAAATATATTTTCATATACATACTCCTATGTTTCATTCTCTAATGTATTTGTGAAAATATCATATTCTTAGTTTTTGGAGTTAACAATAATCATATACATATTTTATTAAGTCTATATAATTATTGTGCAAAGTTTCAAAACATGGTTTAGCCTAAATGTCAAAATTCACATGTTTACATTTTCGTGTTTTGGACTATTTTGTAAAATGATGATTTTTCACAAATGGAAAATACAATTTGGAAAATTCTTTTTGTAACATGTTCATTTACATGTTTATATACATTTCCCAAAGTTTCATAATTTTTAGACTTCATTTGTTATTTTTAACAATTTTCCAAAAGTCAAAAAATATGTTTTCAAACCTGTTTCGGTCGACCGCCGCGGTCGACCGTCGCTTGTCCAGAACAGTTCTTCGTCTTTTTATTCTTCGCGGTCGACCGCGAATATTTTACGGTTGACCGCCGATATGACCGTTGGCGGTCGACCGTAGCGAGTCCAGAGAGTTTCGCGGTCGACCGTCGCTTGTCCAGAACAGTTCTTCATCTTTTTATTCTTCGCGGTCGACCGCGAATATTTTACGGTTGACCGCCGATATGACCGTTGGACTCCAACAGCTATTTTCTGAGCTATTTTTCTGGGGGCTTTGTTGTCATTTTAGTGGGGTTTTTGCTGAAGTTTTGAGTGGGTATAAATACCCCATTGCCTTCAGCTCTCCATCTAACCATGAGAGTGTTTTAAACAAGTTTAAGAAAGTTTTTAACAAGGGTTTATGGTTGGTTTGAGTTTGGTTTAAAGCTGTTTTGGTTTTCACAAGTGGAGGAGATCATCTTCTTGTTTGGGCTTCAATCTCCATCTCTCCATCTTGTCATCTATTGAGAAGTTTTCTAAACTCTACTCTAGCTTTTATTTATTAATTATTTGTTAATTATCATTTCTATTAAAGCTAGTTTTATATTAAATTTAGATTTGATTTTACTCATTGTTGCACACACCCACTTGAGCTTATTGTATTTGCATTCATAATATATTTGGGGTTGTGAGAGTTATAACATAACATTGAGTGTGAGCTTTCATTGTGTTCTCATCCATAGAACAATCATTTCTTGTATTGAGCCTTATTGTGAGATTCACTTTGTAATACACTTGTACACCGAGAGGAGTGTGTGGTGAGAGTCGGGGATCGTTCCAAGAGGAGTGGCGTCGGTTGACGAGCCTAGAGAGAGGTTGTAACCGAGCACTTGAGGGAGACACGGCTAGGTCCAACACTTGTGAGGGTGTAAAATGTGATTGCAAGAGTGTCGATTGTAAAGTTTTCGGTTAGCTAGAAAACCGAGTGTGATGTGTAAACGTTATTCGGGTGAACGTAAAAAACCCGGTTGTGATAGTGGATTTCTCCCCGAGAGTGGGGAGCGGAGACATAGGACGGAAGGTCCGAACTCCGTGATCATTTGATTTTGTTTGAGTGTGCTTTGGCGTTTATTTATATTTGTGCTCATTGCTCATATCGCCATTGTCTCATTATTCATATCATCCTTTATCTTGTTTCATATTGTTTACCCTTGTGTTAGTTTATATATCATTGCATATATATATTTCATCATATAGGATATATCTCATTGTTTACATTGCTTATCCTAGCTCATATATCTTGTGGTATTTCATACTTGCTAGGATAACTTGTTAATTAATTTTAATTAGCATAAAATCGGATTAGATTAGCATAAGACCCCTAATCACCCCCCTCCCCCCTCTAGGGTCTAACAGGTCTCATAGCTGGAATGCACATGCATTGCACATGATCAAATATTTTGATTGCTTCTCTTAATTTATGTATTCATTATAACTGCATTGTGAACATAATTATCTACAACTTGATTTTTTTTGTGAACATAAAATGAGAAAGTTAATAAAAAACAGAAAGAGAAGGTATTATAAAGAAATTTTAAGTATTTACATATAGTAATATGTAAAATTAAGAGTGAAATGAGTGAAAACAATTTAGCAAATCCATATAAATCAAGTTTGACGATTGGTTGAACGATTCCTAATTGTTATTGTAGTTATCACCTTTTATTTATTTATTTTACTTTTTGTACCATCTTTCGATTTTTTAATTTTTTTAAATCTTATATGTTTTCTTTTAGTAAATAAATTTTACAAGTTCTGAGATTTTCTATTTTATAATTCTAGAGAATTGGTTGAAGATGGAGGTTGAGCAATTATCTAAAACTTAATCTAACTTTTGACATACTTAAGCTAAATATGATCTTACATACATATTAATTAGGATGGGATAGGATAATTGATACTTATATCCATTAATTAAAATTAATTAGAATTGTCACAATGTAATATTTAAAAATGTCAATGGTATTTTCATCCATAGAAATTTTTTCCCAAGCTCCTACTTTTAAAGGGAGTATGGTACCTATAAAATCTATCATACCTACAAATCTAATGATCTCCATTTATTGTTCTACACCTCAATTTTCAGTATCAAATATATCAATATCACAAGTATACCATCATTAACTTTATCAGTTTTATTCATTTATAATCGGTAAATTAAAGCATACATATAGACAATAGAGAAAGATGGTTTCAAAACATCCTACCCTTTCTTATTTTCTCTATCTACCAAACTATAAATTTATTTAGTTAATTAATTAATCATAAACAAATTGGCTGTTTGATTTAACAGAAGTATAAAAAATAAGAAGTAAATTAAGTAAGTAACTTTCAAAAATATCAAGTAGAAAGTAGTGGACATAAATTTTTCTTTGTTTGTCTTCATGGAGTTTCAAAATTGTGAAATATGAAATAGTAAGTAAGAAGTAACTTTGAAGCACTTTCTGAGCAATAATTTTTCTTTCTTTCTTGGTAATCAATTGATATCTATGTACATGGGTGAAAATATTGAACCGTTGATCAAGTATTTTATAACGGCATGAAGGGGCTTGTGGAGGATAAAATGGTCATTCCAAAAAGACCAAAGGCTTCAACATGACAACATAGACCTATAAGAGGCTAAGGATGCAAAGTCACAAAGGCCTAAGCCTACGCAAAACGAGAGTTAGGTCAAAATTTGCTAAAAACCAGCCTAATGCACATTTACGCGGTGCTAAAGTCACGAAGTGCTAAGGTCATGTGGTGCTAGGATTAAGTAGTGCTAAACTTATGTGGCCAACCCATGTAAAGTTAATGACGCATAAACTTTTTGCCAAATCGACAGATGAATTGGAACCAAACTGCAGCAAATCAGTAGCGTCAGATCGCTACAATACAAAATTGTTACATAAAGATCATGTAGGGCTTAAAAAAAGTAACTAATGGGAGTATTTACACAACATAACTAACACCGTGGAAATGATAACTTTTGCCAAAGTTGTTGCAAAAGAGCCGCGCTGCTATCCGATGGATTTCTGCATCCTAAAAAGTTGTCAGATTAGCTCGTGTAAACAGACACACACGTAAGTCTAATGGAGCATAAATCCCTAAATCTAAGTGAACAAGTTTTCCTCTATAAATAGAGACCATTAGCCCACAACCAAAAGGCTCGAAATTTTTATCCAAGTTTCCTTATTTTAGGTTTGAGCTATTGTCTTTATTAGTAGAGTTTCTCTTCCTCTAAAGGGTTTCTTAGACTACCTTGGGCTCTCATTAGTTCTTTGAGTTACGTACCTCCTAATCATGGGATTTTCTCTTTGACCTACTACATCTCCATTGAGATTTGCTCACTAGAGTTTTTAATCACCCATGAACCCCACTCCTCAAGGAGTTTTATCCTCTTAAAAGATTATAAAAAATACCTGAGAGCAACTTTTTGTTTAGTTGAAGTTATCTTCTTCTCACAAGCTCACTAACAAACCTTCATGAGAACAAAGAATAGATTTTAATCTTCACCAACCAAGATCTATTCTTCCTCCTAGACGCAAGCTTTACAAATGGTGATGTCAACACCTTCCACCTTGTTATATAGTCAACAAAGATACTTGACTTATTTCCATCAACACACGGTCAAGATTCCACCCAAACAAAAACAAGAAGTAAGCGGACCAGATCCTTCTCTGCTAGTTCGAAATCTAAGTCGCGAAGGCCTCACACTAGCAATGTCTTCCCCTTCCGATTTGAGTAGAAAATAATTTAACTTTGGGTATTCAGATAATTATTTGACCTCTCAATTTTTGAACATAGAAACAATATTTTTCCCCTCTTCATTCATTTTTTTTATTAGATAGCCATTACAAATACTATTACGTAGAGAGAAAAAGAGGACCTTTTGGAATTTTATTTACAAATAGAAAATATCCATGTAATATAGAAAACGATGCTATTCTTAATCTAATCAAAATTTAGCTACTTTCTGAGCCTTTAGGGGTAAACAAAATTTAAGAAGTAGGGATGTTCGTCACATTAGCATTTAATGAAACACAAAAAATTGATTTTCCTAGAGAATCAAACATATTTTTTCACTCAGAAGTAATAGAAATAGATACTGTATATAAATTTATATAGATTTGGTTATAGTTATGTAATAGTGTGTGATGCTATGTAGCTTTTGGAAGAGTGAAGACTCCCAATAGGAAAGTACAGGAAGAAACATTGAAGACAAAAGAAAGGATTCTCCATATCGTGTTATACTCTATTTGGATTGTTTTTTAAGGATTGAAAACAATATATAAACATATTGATACCATTTTATACTCCTTGAAATTAATTAGTCATAGTAAATCAACTTGATCTTTATGTTGTTAGAGTCGTAGTAAAACAATTCAGTATTAAATCAATAACTGAAATCAAATTGAATAAAATATTCTGAAAAGAATTGTTAGGAAAAAACACTTTTAGAAGAAGTACTTTTGTAGGAGAGAGAAAGAAGTGAGGTACGTCAAGTGACAAATCTCCTTAAGACAAATTACGCCCCCTGCTATGGTGCTTACAGGATGATCAGACGCTGTCTCCCAAGATACAACACTCCTTCACAGATTCGGAGAAGCACTTCTGCAAAGCTGTACTAGCAAAGTAAAGCTAAATGTGTCTTCCACCACTTGACTGGAAAGTAAAATGAATGGAAGAAGAACGAACACAAAATTCAAATCTCTCTTAAACACACTAGATTTGATTCAATATTTAGTATTTTGGGAATGAGATTTTGGATTTCTTTTATAGGGACTAGGTGTCTTTTGAAGACATTCCTTCATCAAAGGACGCACCCATTCAGAATAAAAAGAAGTGATTGTTCAGGTTCGAACAGACACAACTCAACCGAACAGTTGCGACTCTTCGTGATTAAATGTGCCATTAAACTTTAGTTTTGGTCTATTTTCCAACTCGAATATCTCATTCATTCGGAAATTGATTTGGACAAGTGAGTATACCAGGTTCATTGCCTTTGAATGAAAAACACGTTCAAACTCACTCCCATCCATTTCGAATAGTGGGACCCACCGAAAAGTTTAGCTCAAATTTCCCAAAAATTCAAATGAAAAAAATCCAAGTTTCCCCAACAATCCCCCACATTAATAGAGATTCAAGAAAATTGACTCATTACAAAACTAACTCTGTAGTGAAAAGCACTTTAGGAAAGCAACCACATCAGGATAGGTGAACTAGGTCTTGAACCTTCCATAGTGAAATCTTATCGAACTTACTAGACCAATCAGTGAACTAGGTCTTGAACTGTTAGTTGTAGATATAAGCCAAGTCAACAGGTTTCACACAACAACTTCCCAAAATTAGCTTTGATTCTCGGTTGTGTCCATTTTGGCTGTGGACATTCTTGGTTTCAGAAATTATCTTAAGAGAATCACAACCTCCATAAAGATTCTCAAAGAGTCGACCCTCAACTCTACACTTACTAGGTGATCGTCCTATAAAGAGTAGCCTACTCTACTCCACTTGTTTTTGAAAACAAGTTATAGGAATCATTAAAAGCTTTACGCTTATCCTAAACCCATTTGCAGGCCGCACTTATGCACCAGAGGAATGGGATGGAGACAAGCTCCTAAGTGCTTACTCATCGAGTCAATCATAACTAGTTTTTCCCTTTGAACTTGGTCTGTGGGATCTCCAGTCGCCAAGTAGGGTTTCTATTAAGTCAACTCAGTATGGTTAGATTTTAGTCTCATTCCCCTCAATGCGCATCTTATACGCTCTCCACTTAAACCTTTAGTAAACGAATCCGCTAAGTTATCTTTTGACGCCACAAAGTCAATAAAGATAATGTCATTTGGGAGTAGCTTCTTAACGGTGTTGTGTTTGCGATGAATATGTCGAGACTTACTGATATACACAAAATTTTGTGCCATTTGAATCGCTGCCTGGTTGTCGCAATGAATGCATAATATTACGGGCACATGCTTAGGCCATAATTGAATATCCTCGAGGAATTGTTGAAGCCACTCTGCTTCTTCCCCAGCTTTATCTAATGCAGTAAACTTTGACTCCATCATGAAACGAGCTATGCATGTTTGTTTCAAGGATTTCCAAGATACAGTCGCACCTCCGAGAGTAAAGACATATCCACTAGTTGATTTTGATTCTCTGAATCCGCAATCCAGTTAGCATCGCTATACCCTTCAGTACAGCTAGATACTTTCCATATCTCAATGCATAATCTTTGATACTCTTTAAGTAGCCTACTACTCTTAGTAAGGTAGATCAATGATCTTTATCGGGATTACTAGTGTACCTACTTAGTTTACTTACAACGTAAGCAATATCTGGTCTTGTGTAGTTCATTAGGTATATTAGACTCCCGATGATCTGTGAATACTCCAGTTGCCTCATTGCAACTCATGTATTCTTACGAAGGTGAATGTGAGGGAGGAAAGGATTTGTGTTTCCTTTGATCCCAAATTCTTTGAATTGTATTCTTACGAAGGTGAATGTGAGGGAGGAAAGGATTTGTGTTTCCTTTGATCCCAAATTCTTTGAATCTTTCTAACATCTTGTCTATGTAATGGGAGGAAAGGATTTGTGTTTCCTTTGATCCCAAATTCTTTGAATCTTTCTAACATCTTGTCTATGTAATGTGACTGAGATAGAAATATTACATGCGATGTTCTACTAAGTTTAATGTCTAAAATTACATCAGCAACACCCATGTCGTTGATATCAAAATTGTTGATTAGCATTTGTTTGGTGGACTTAATGATTTCATCATTAGTCCTAAGAATCAACATGTCGTCTACGTATAGATAGATAATAACGCATACCTCTCCAACTGTCTTAGTGTAAACACACTTGTCGCATTCATTTATAGTGAATCCATCGTTGATCATGACACTATCAAACTTCTCATGTCACTGTTTTGGAGCTTGTTTCGGCCCGTATAAGGACTTAACCAATCTGCACAACTTGTCCTCTTGGCCTTTAGCTTGGAACCCTTCTGGTTGTTCTATGTAAATTTCTTCATTTTAATTCACCATTTAGAAACACAGTCTTCATGTCCATTTGATGTATTTGCAGATTGTACAGAGCAGCAATTGCAATTAACATCCGAATGGATGTTATCCTCGTTACATGTGAATATGTATCGAAGTAATCAAGTCGTTCATTTTGTCGGTATCCCTTTGCTACTAACCTAGCCTTGTATTTCTCAATCGATCCATCAGATTTTAATTTTCATTTGAAAATCCACTTACTCCCGAGTGGTTTATTCCCTGATAGTAAGTCAACCAACTCCTAAGTATGGTTACTTAGAATGGACTCGATTTTGTTGTTTACAGCTTCTTTCCACATTTGTGCTTCTGGTGTAGACGTAGCCTCTTTGAACGTTTGAGGTTCACTCTCGAGCGCATATGATACAAAGTATGGACCAAAAAATTTAGTGACTTTTATTCTCTTACTCCTTCTTGGTTCATCTTCCTCATTGATTGTTGGTTCATTGGGACTTTCATCCCTGAACGTAGTTTCGTTTGTTCTTTTCCCAGAAGTCTCACTATTATCCCTCTTATAAGGAAATCTATCTTCAAAGAATATAGCTTCCCTTGACTTGATAATCATGTTCACATGAATATCAGGGATCTCTGATTTATGTACCAAACACATGTAGGCACTGCTATTCAATGCATAGCCTATGAACACGCAATCTACAGTTTGTTTCTAACTTGGTCTTCTTAGGTAGTGGTCCTGCCACCTTTGCAAGGCACCCCACATTTTGAGGTAATGGTAGGATGGAGGTCTTCTATGCCATAACTCAAATGGTATAAGGCCGAGTTTCTTGTGGGGTACCTTATTCGGGATATGATTAGCAGGAAGCAGCGCTTCCCCCTACAAGTTCTGTGGTGCTCCAGAACTTACAAGCATGGCATTGACCATCTCCTTCAACGTTCTATTCTTCCTCTCAGCAATCCCATTTTACTAAGGTGTATAAGGTGTTGTAGTTTAGTGGATGATACCAAAGTTAAGCACACAATTCATCAAACTCTGTCGATTCATATTCTCCTCCTCGATCGGATTTGAGAATCTTAATCTTTTTGGTGAGTTGATTTTCAACCTTAGCTTTATATGTCTTGAACATATCAATCGCCTCGTCTTTATTGCTTAGAAGATACACATAACGATATCTAGTGCAGTCATCGATAAAAGTAATGAAATACTTTTTCCCGCCTCTCATAGGCGCAAACTTCAAGTAGCATAGATCACTGTGAATCAACCCTAAAGGTTCAGTGTTATGTTCAATTGAATGAAACGACCTCTTAGCATACTTTGCTTCTACACAAGTTTCGTACTTATGTATTTCATCCAGGTTAAGTCTTGGAATATGTCCTAGATTGGACAAGTTCTACACAAGTTTCGTACTTATGTATTTCATCCAGGTTAAGTCTTGGAATATGTCCTAGATTGGACAAGTTCCTTAAGGACTTATACCAGGTTAAGTCTTGGAATATGTCCTAGATTGGACAAGTTCCTTAAGGACTTATAATTGACGTGCCCTAGCCAAGCATGCGACAAAGAAAGACTCAAGCAAATAAACAGAATATCCTTCTTTATTATTAATCATTTTTGGGTGCAAGTACACAGACTTCTTGTCCACAACAACAACATTTTCCTTAAAAAGGCCATCCAATAAGTAACTCTTGCCCACATAAACCCTACCCTTAGTGAGTACAAATTTGTCAGATTCAAAAACCATTTTGAAGCCCTTCTTACTCAACAATGAGCTTGATATCAGGTTCTTCTAGATATCTGAAACATACATCAGATCATTCAGAGCCAAATCCTTCCCAGAAGTCCACTTCAAAATCATCTTGCCCTTTCTCTCAACCTTGGAAGATGTTGAGTTTCCCATAAAGAGATTCTCATTATGTTCTAACTTCTGGTACTCAGCAAACAACATTCTATCCGAGCAGATGTGTCTGGTTGCTCCAGTATTAACCCACCAATCTTTGCAATTGGTTGCCAGGTTCACTTATGAAACAATAGCAGAGAATTACATGTTAGTCATATCAGAGGAGATGTGGTCAGTCATATTGGCTTGTGGTTGGTTCATGTTATTCGGATGGTTGCGACACTCGTTCGCCTTATGTCTAGGATTGTTACACACAAAGCAAGTACCCTTGAAGCATTTTGCGCCTTCCTGGTTCTTGCCCTTGTTCCCCGAGGATTTCTCATTCCTCTTATGTTTCTTAGAATTCTTAGAATTAGAGTCTTTCCCCCTTGGATTCTTCAACCATAATTGCTTTTGCCTCATAGTAGTTCTTGGAACCCCTCTTATCAGCTAAGCAGTTGTCCTCTTCATCTGAAGAGGACTATGAGATCCTCCAGGCTCATCTCCTTATGCTTGTGCTTTAGATAGTTCTTAAAATCTTCCATTCAGACAAGGTCATATCTTCAGAATAATGAATTTATAAAGATGGAAATGCGAAGAGATAGAGGGTGAGTGTAACCTAGGAACTTGTGCGATCATTTGCATTTAGGCAATGTCAGGTGATCAAGCCTGAGCTCCACTAAGAGTGAAGTACTCATTCTGAATCTTCTTCGGTCTGACTCTTTGAGTTGAAAACACGCTCGTTACGTTCTTCCCATATGGGGATTGCATTTGGGCAAGAAGAAGCCTAGAGTTCTTTAATTGAGGACTTCCAACATGTGAGGTTGAACTTCACTTCAAAATAGGTCCAAACCGAGAGGGTGAAACAAGAATGAAAGAGTAAATGTTGTGACTCCTCTATCATAGTTCGACACAACACACATGTGATGTTGTATCTCATATCTCATTCGAAAAGATTATCATCGGTTAGAGGACGAGCAAGATTTGATGAGCCACATGTGTATTTGAACCTTAAGAGGAGTTAATAATGTCAAGATAATCTGAAATATTAGGTTAGAGGCAAACTATATTATATTATGCTAGAATTAATGGAATCTTGTGATGAAAGTTTCTTTCTCAATATTGCTTTTAACGCTGCTTAATAAATTTAATCAAAGGCTCATACTTGCTTCAAATAAAAGATATTTATTTTATTATATGATAAAATGAATTAGAAATATATCATAGATGATAATTTTTACTCCTATAGAAATTTTTTAGAGATTTTACCTTGTCTTTTCGAAGAAAAACTAATCTGCCTTAAATATATAAAGGATTTATTTTTCAACTTTGTTTTTTGTGTCACCTTCAAAACTCACTGCTATGTTTCTTTATAAGAATCAAACAGAATAATCTAGTGGTTATCAAAGCATTAATAGTGCAGACTACTGAGGATATTTTAATGTTTGTCTGTTAGTACGAATTAATCAATTGTGTGTTTTGCCAAGCTCAAAGAGAATCCTGCCAACACTTGTTCTTCGATTGCTAGTTTTCAGCTCAACTTTGGAACAAAGTTATTGACTGGCTGAAATATACTAGGAGGTCATGCAATCGGAGTCATGTCTTCAGTTGGTACTGCTGCAATCTTAAAGGCAAGGGTTTTTTGAAGAGGATTAAGAGAATGACACTTTCAGTCACTGTGTACATGATATGGAGAGAGAGAGGAATTTGAGAATTTTTCAATGTAAAGCTACAAACATAGATTTCCTCATCCGAGAGGTGAAGATGTCCATCTACTCAATGGTCTTGAATCATAATCTTCCTTTGCATTTGAAAGAAAAGATTGAGATGTTGTAATAATTGATGTATATGTGTGGAGGGTTTCCAGATTTGTTATCTGGATATAAGGATGTATGATATGACTGATCATTTGGTTATGAATAAGAATTAACAACTAGATATTGCTAGATATGTTAGACTTTCTTAATTCGATAACAACGTCATATCTAATAGCGGTCACAAAATTTTTCTAGGTAAGCTTAAAAAAGCACAAAGCTAACACAATTAGGTTTATGTGGTGAGCTAAGTGTTAGGTCTCATATTTATGAGACCACTCCCTAATCTTGTTTTGATGATTACAAATAATTCCTAACATTGTGCATCGAGTACTTGCATTTGTTTTGTTAAATAATCTACATAAATATCCTCAGTTGGAGGTTGGATGGATTGAGCCTTAACGATAACATTCAATGGAGGTTGGCGGAATATCGGAATGAAGCTTTGCAATTCAAGTCAAGATCTAATATCGCTTCATCCGCAACAAAGATCGAGCTAACGAATATTTTTCATCTTGGGTATATTAGTTTAGGTGTTTATACTTTGTGTGTTGATACTTAAAGCTCATTTATCACACACATACACATTTTTGTTTTATAACTTTTGAGTATAAATCGTATAAATATGAAACTAATAGTTATATACATATACATATATACGAGTTTCCTATTTATCGATTTTGTTTTGGAAAATAACGTGTTCAGCTATATAGATATGAAACACATGAATATAATTACATACACACATATTTATTTCATGTTTATATGTGCTTAAAATGATTTCCTTAAAATCAAGGTTTAACAATTTTATATCAATGAAATCATGTTTATCATTTTCATAATTTTTATAAGTTTACAATAATATGTCTATGGATTAAAGATTTGATTATACTATTTTATATCCTTTATAAAGTCTATTAATCCACTTAAGAGAAGTTTTAAACTTGTTTGAAAATATTTTGTCAAAACCATGTGTTGTTGAGACTTTATGTTTTTGGACTATTTTGCAAAATGAAGAGTTTTTATAAATAAGAAATGCAATTTAAAAAAGTCTTTTTATAACATGTTTATTTTTATGTTTATAAATATTTTTCAAATTTTTATATTTTTTGAATTTATTTGATACTTTTAAAGAGGGTTTAAAGTTAATTTTTACTGTTCATATCAGGCTGTGTGCATGTTATGAGTCGACTCATAAGTCGACTCATGAAGTGTTGTGCATTTAGTGATTTTTGTCTGCTAAGTTGACTCATTACATAATCAGTCGAATCATTACAATGTAAGTCGACTCATGACTGTCATAAGTCGACTCTTAATATGACCATTGCACAATAACGATTATTTTTCAGATTTTGTTGTTTTTAATATTTTTAGTGGTTTTTGCTGGTTCCTTGGGGCTCCAATATATACCCCTTACCCTCTAACTTCTGATTACACTTAAGAAAAGTTTTAAACATTTTTTTACATGTGTTTAAGGATGTTTTAAGTTTGTTTTACAAGTGTTTATGTGAAGAGAGTTTCACAAGAGGAGATCTTTTCATCTACTGTTATATATATATATATAGATAGATAGATATATATATATAGATAGATAGATAGATAGATAGATATATAGATATAGATATATATATATATATAGATACACACACACACACACACACACACACATACACACACACTCTCTCTCTCTTGTGCTAGATTAATTTAAGTTTAGTTTCATTTTATTTATTGTTTCACACATAACCATTGAGCTTGAGTATTTTCACATATTGTATAATTTGGGTTGTGGGTGTGATTGAGTGAGCTTACATTTAGTTCTCATCTTGTATTGGAGAACAAACCATTTATATTTTAACTTTTATTGTAAGATCACATTGTAATACACAAAGATACCGAGAGAAGTGTGTGGTGAGAGACGAGGTTAATTCCAAGAGGAGTGGCGTTGGTAGTAAAGCCTAAGGAGAAGTGGTAAATCCAAGTACTTGAGGAAGGCGGCTGTGACTCCCCTAGTTTTAACAAGGTTACAGTCAAAGGTAAAACTAAGAATGTCAAACTTATCACACACTACATCGTGTAATAACACGTTTCACCGTCATAATTACTATCTATCTAGTGGAATCAACAACAGGTGTAAGTACAGAACATGTAATAGAGAATATACAAAAGGAGTACTAAACAATAGATATTCAGAAGAATAATCATTTCCACTGATATAAATGGATAAGTCTCTAAAAAGGAAACATCTGATCTGAATACAAATGTCTCGACATAAGAAATCAACTGAACTGATATTAAGGCACATTACCTTTACAAAACTAGAATAAATACTCAAAATGTCTTATAAATACATCTACTGTGGAGTTCTGATATAAACTGCTAGTAGAAACTATAAATAATAACTAGAGTGACTCCATCAAGCTACGACTCTCCGTGCACCTAGCTCGTTACCTGATAGTGGGGAAACAACAAGAGTCAAAGCACTATAGCGAGTAACATCTCAACCAACCCCAAGGAAAAAAAGGCTAGAAGGATAAGAAAATATGTGATAATACATATAGATAGCCAAACATCAACTGTAAAAATAATATAGAGGTTTGATGTTTAGAAATTTACAATACGAGCATAGGTACATCTCCCTTAGCTCAAATTATAAATAGCTAAATATCAAATCCAAAAGCTATAACGTAGAGTAATAACTCCATCTCCAAGTGAAATATCAATGACCTGTCATATATCAAATATATACTCAACTCATGGTCTGAAATGAATAAATGTCCAAAATATGATATGCAATAGCTTAAAGTCCAACACGAGGACTGTAGTAGATTATAGTCCAACACGATGACTTTGATGGTTATAGTCCAACATGAGGACTTTAATAACTTATAGTCTAACACGAGGACTTTGATAGTTTATAGTCAAACACGAAGACTTAATAGCTTATAGTCCAACACGAGGACTGTAACAAGCAAATAGTGTCAGAAATCACATATATACCGTTTACCCTCATGCCCCGGTGAATAAATCTAAAACTAATGTTTGTAATTAGCTCATGTATATAAATCTCAGTGTATATCAAACCCATATAACCCATATATTATGCCAACCACACAACTCACACGTGAACAACAAGACATGCACAAAAATAGGGCTCACGGTCGATCGCCAACATCCGCGGTCGGCTATGCAGTGAGCAGAATGGTTCTGCTCATATGCGTGCCCAGTGGTCGACCATCACGGTTGACCGCGCAAGAGACAAAAGCTTACTACTTCTGCTGTGCGCACGATGGTCGACCGCCACGGTCGACCGTGTAGGTTTTGAAATTCCTCTACAGGTTCTATCATGAGGGTTTTGATTCAAAAATTTGTGTGTGATGCATCAAGAAACATGTGAGAAACAGATTAGTCACTATAAGCAAAGTGAAACATAATTAAACATACGTATTTGTGTTGAAACCTTCGAAAACAATTATTTTTCTTTCAAAACTCTAGTTAGAAATAATTTCAGATCTAGATCTATATTAAGAAAAATTATGAGTGATCTTTATTAGCTGAAAACTTGTTCTTCTTGCAACATATTATATATAGATCAATCTTTGTATATAAATAACACGATAGGCTCACAAATTATATGAAAACATCATTAGAAACGATTAGAAACATGGGTATAGGATTGGGCAAGATGAAACTCGCCTGAGGGGTGATGAACTACTCTTAGCAACGTTGTAAGACGTTCTCCTTCACTGGAAATCGTTGGACCTCGCTCAAACTCCTCAAAATCCACCAAGAAACGTCCAAAGAAAGAGCTAGGGTTTGCAAGAGGGAGGGAGGAAGCTGCTAGGGTTTTTCTCAGATGAAGAAAAGGCTCTCATGAATTACAACAATATATATGAGTTCACAAACCCGACCCAAAAATCCAAACTGACCCAAAAAATAAAACTGGTAAAACTCCCAGCAGTCGACCGCCACGGCTGACAGCGCAAGAGACAGAGGCCTCCTGCCACTGGTACGCGCGTGACGGTCGACCGTCACGGTTGATCGCGCAGGTTTTCTCCTGTTTGTGCATGTTGTGTGTGTGCTGGTCTTGACACTTGATCTCTCTCTTATAAAATATACTTGTTTGATCCCCAAACACTTGTTATCACATTCATCTATGATATAAACATATATTTCACAATAAGAATTCATACATTGTATTTTACGGGGTTTTACAGCGGCACGAGCTAGGCCAACACTTAGAGGTTGTATTGTGTAGTTACAAGTGTGAGAGTTGTAAGAGTTTTTAGTGAGCTAGAAAATCGATTTTATAAACATTTTCGGTGAACGTTGAAAACCAGTTGTGATAGTGGGGATTCTCCTCATGAGTGACGAACGGAGACGTAGGTCGAGGGTGACCAAACTCTATGATAATATCGTGTGTTTGTGTTTGTCTTGGCGTATTATTCTTGTGCTCATTGCTTATCATATTTCTATATCATCATTGTCTCATAATTTATACCGCCCTTTGTTTATTTGTTATCCTTGCATATATCTCATTATATATCATATTTGCTAGGATATTGTTAATAAGTTTTATTTTAGTATTAATATCGGATTAGATTAGCATATACCCTATTCACCCCCCCCCCCCCCCCCCCCCCCTCCCCACCCTCTAGGGTAATTTCATTTGGTATCAGAGCAATTTTACTAAGTTGTGATCAAAATTCTACTTGCCTCTTAATAATTAGTTAGCTAAAGATTCTTGAATGTAATATATTAGTAACCTCTCAAGCTTTAAGCTAACTCTTTCATCTTTTGTAAGTGAATAATGTAATAATTTTGACTATCGAAGAGGGTCTAGCAGAGTTGATAATATGTCTATGAGTAGTACATCAAGATCTCACGATTGACTCTCTCACAAGAAATTAATTTCTTGGAATACGTAGGCCATGTGTTGGAAAGTTAACCTTAGCCACGCCCAAAGATTTGATAACCATGATCCAAAGGATCATGGGCAAGTTCCCTCATCCCAAAAAAATAAGAAAAAGAAAAAAGAAAAAAGAGTAATAATTTTGAATTTTAATAAATGCCTAGGTAAATCTACCATCTTAACCACTAATTGAAAGAGAAAGGAAAATCTCCACGGTTTTCAAATGGCTAGTGTGTTAAGAAGATTGTGATTTAGAAAAATGCTTATGAATATGTAATTCATAACATTTAGGTGAAAAATGGTTGTCAACTATAATTCATGACATTTAGGCAATAAAATGAGGGTTGATGGATACAGATATGTCTCGATAAAGAAAATCAATATCCATATCCGCTAACATTGGATATGGATATAGATATACCTGCGATATATATCTAGATATACATGTAGATACAAAACATATACGAGAAAATAAAATAATATCAAAATAATATAGTTCATACGGTACAAGAGAGTTCAGTTGAAATGTTTATTATATTTGAAGAGTTGAGATCTATTGGTCATCAAAATTAGTCTCAGAATCTAACAAAATTAGTCTCAGAATCTAAGGAATGAAAACAATTGCGGTTGTATGATCAACATATATTCTGATACTTCAAACACGGACCCGAATAGTTCACTAAATAACCATATCCGTGACTATATCTATCGGTGATAGGTTTGAGTAACTATATCGGTATTCTAAAGGATACGATTACGGATATATCCGCAGATTCCGATGTGGCTGAGCACCCCTACGTAGGAGGGAATCATTCGAATGGGCTTCGATGACTGGTCAACACTTGCCTGATCTCATGGTTGGGCCTTAGTGAAGCTCAATAGCTTAGACGAGAAACATTCCAGTGATGATATTTTCCTGTGGGCGGGGGTTCTTAAATGCTACGGAAGTAATTGAATTAATATGATATGTCATGAGAATCAAAACAACGGGGTGGTGGCGCAGTTGGCTAGCGCGTAGGTCTCATAGCTAAATTTGAGAAATCCTGAGGTCGAGAGTTCGAGCCTCTCTCACCCCACAAACACCGAGTATCAATGATGAAGTTAGTGCTTTGTGATCGGTGGGTTCCGTCACAATCATCTGACTCACGATGAAAAACAAGCACTCTTTGAGCTACTCCTTCTTTTTTATTTTATTTTTATTTTTTATTTTTTCTACCACTCAGTTTTGAATATCTCTCATATATCTTGATTGAGTTAATTAATTTTATTCATTTACAACTAGAAAATTATATATACATTCATATCACACGCCTAAATTAGGGATGTAATAAAATAGAAAATTGAGCAAAAATAATCAATATGTGATATTTACGATAATATTACTATATATCTAGATTCAAAGGGTCAATTTATAATTTAGAAATTCAGCCCTTTTGGAAGGTATATATGCAAAAATCCTTTTTAGTTTTGGGATTGTAGCTAAATTGCTATTTCATAAAAATCCTAAAATCTTGTAGAATTTTTACCGATGAACATGAATTTGACTGACAAAAACGTACATTGAATTGTAACAATAACGGAAATAGAAGGTATTAATCCCTGTATTGTTAGCAGTTAAGTGAGCTCTCTACCTTAAAGCTGTGTTTGGCAAGGGGGTAAATGAAGGGTTAAGGGGGTTTAACCCTCTATTAGCCTGCCAAACAGAAAGCTGTGTTTGGCAAGGGGGTAAATGAAGGGTTAAGGGGGTTTAACCCTCTATTAGCCTGCCAAACAGAAAAAACAACACAAGGGTTAATTAACCCTCACGTTAAGGGGGTTTAACCCTCTATTAGCCTGCCAAACAGAAAAAACAACACAAGGGTTAATTAACCCTCACGTGAGCCCAAAACTTCCTTTAACCCATGAATTGAAGGGTTAACAATTCCTTGTCGATGGGCGGAACAAGGCTATTCCGTCTTCTCACACGAGGGTAGGAGGCGGAATTTTACAAATTTGGATCTCGACAGTGGAATTAAGGGAGGCAGCGATCTTTAGTTATCAAGTTTGATTCGCAACAAGCAGTTTCTTCCCCGAAAGTGAGCTCTCTGTCTCTACCTTAAGTGAGCTCTCTGCTTTTTTAGAGTGTTTCCTTTATAATTTTTATTACGTGAGGTGAACCTAACATACCTACCCAACTCATGTTTGTACTCGGAAAAAGCTTTATTTTTCTAATAATAACTCTATATTAACTTATAATTCTATTTTACTTATTTTACGCTGTGAAAATTCTAAAGGCTTCTAAATTCTTTATCATTGAATAGGGACTTTAATGACAAAATTGTACACTGAATTGTAACAAAAATGGTCTATGTTTACTTCTAATTTTATTTTACTTATTTTATGCTGCGAAAATTCTAAAGACTTCTAAATTCGCTATTATTAGATACAGTCATCAATGACAAAACAATACACTGAATTGTATGGAGATGTGAGTTATCGACTTGCAAGCTAAGTGAACGGTCTACCATTTGAGCTACGTCCCCAATTAATAATTATTCAAAATTATAATAATTATTTTTTATATTTTAATTATTTAAATAAATTATAATTAAGTTAAAATAGTTTTCCAAGTTATAATAAATATTCATAAAAAACTTTATACCGCACCTCACTCCTCCCAAAAAAGGGGGTGGTAGTGGAAAGAAAAAGGCCTTGAAAGACGGTTGATTTTATTTTTTTTTTGATATGGCGGCTAAATTGGATTTTACTAGTTTTATACTCAAAGATTTCATCCTCTTTCGGCAATGCGAAGAGATAGAGGGTGAGGGTAACATAGGAACTTGTGCAATCATTTGCATTTAGGCAATGTCAGGTGATCAAGCCTGAGCTCCACTAATAGTGAAGTACTCATTATGAATCTTCTTTGGTCTGACTCTTTGAGTTGAAAACACACTCGTTACGTTCTTCCCATATGGAGATTGTGTTGTGCGCGGCGGAAGCTTTCTAGGGCAACACGAACAATAACTTGAACTAAACCACAAATAATATGCAAACCACAATCACAGCAAGAACAAGAATTTACGTGGTTCGGCAAGTTGCCTACGTCCACGGGGCAAGTAGGGGGGAGTTCTTTCTACTAGAAATCAAGAGAATACAAATAGGGTTGCAAATCTCTCAGACCAAACCCTAAAACAAAGCTCTAGATCTCTCAAAGCTCTCTCACAATTGGATGCAATGATTCTCTCTCTTTGGCTGCTCAAATTCGTCCAACCTCTACCCTAAACAAACAGGTTTAGGTATATATAGAACTTACAAAACGAATCGGGTCGAAAACCTGAAAGCCCAGCCCAAAACAGCGTCGGTCGACCGGACCGGTCGACCGCGATCAATTCCGGTCGACCGGCCCGGTCGACCGACCAGCTCTCAGTAGAAAACCCAAACTCCAGAGAACCCCTCGGTCGACCGCACCGGTCGACCGACCACCTTCCTGACGCACAGTAAGCTTTGTGCACGAATGCGGTCGACCGGACCGGTCGACCGCCGCCTGGTTTGCCTGATTCTTGAGTTTCTGTAATTTCTTCAATTCTCTACCTCGGCGAATGTTTCCACCAAAAACTGAGCCGACACCAAATCATCCAATAGTTCCTCAACAAGTCCAGAAAACCAATACTCGAGCTGGAACGCGATCTCCCCCTATCTGGATCAACTGATCAAACCGGCTGCATCTAAAGACTGCCTACGTATCCTCTTGCCCAAGGAATCAAGCCGAACGTAGTTCATAATAATGGCCTCCAAAGGCCTCAGCACTGAAGGATGTTCAAAAGCTTCAAACAATGACCAAATTTCACTCCTGAAACAACTTTGGTCAACATATCTGCAGGGTTGTCATTTGTGTGGACCTTCTCCAATATGACATCTTGATAATCACATTTTATTACAATTTTATACCTTCATTATCTATTTTATACGAATAAATATACCACTAATAATTGTTTTATATTTGAATTGCAGGTTAATGAAGAATAAATCTCGAAGGCCTATCTCTCAACAAAAACTCATTGTTTAAATGAAGAAATGAAGCCATTGGAAAATCAATTTCCAAATTATCCAAAAGCCCAAGCTATGATGAAGGATTAAAGCTCAAGAAATATCAAAGCCCAAAGTCAAATCCAAAATAAAATGCTTGAAGAAATTAAGAAGCCCAAAAAGCCCAAAGATGCCAAGAGCCCAACAACAAAGAGGATCTGCGGACAGCAATGGAGAAGAGGCAGGCATCGATGCCTGCATCGATGGGGGCATCGATGCGGGTATCGATGCCCGTATCGATGCCTGCATCGATACCCCTATCGATGCTGGCATCGATACGCTGGGCGGTTTGTTACAGTTTAATGGCTGAAAATTGTTGGTTTTGGATAAGATTTCGATCCAACGGCTCTCATTCACTGATGTTTACTATAAATAGGGGTAGAGAGTGAGGGGTTAGAGGTGTGAAAATTTTGTAAACTCCTTTTGGAGAGGAGGGCTACTCTTAATTGAGAAGGCCTTCCAAAAATTGTAACTTTAGTTGCAATTAATAAAAATAATTTTTTCCTCTTTAAATTTGTTCTTTCTCCTCTTGTTGAATGATGAGGATGGAGATGAAGAGCAATTTGAAGGTTTGCATTTCTTTTCTCTTTTATTTCTTTTTAGTAATTTCTTTATTATTGCTTATTAGTTAGATTTAAATTCATGCTTGTAGTGTAGATTTAATTTCTTGTCTTTTTATTTCTTTTTGCACTTTAATTTGTAGAGTAGATTTATTTTGGAGGTGACGGCGACCCCCAGTGTGTTGACTCGTTCTGGGCTTCTTCATCGGGCCCAAACGCTCGTGAACTGGAGCTTTGCCTCTCTCGTCGGGAACTGGACCGAGGCGCTCCAAAACTGGCTTCTTCCTTCGGGATGATTCTGCATGATCTCCCGGAGTAGCCATAGGAACTAACGGCGACTTTGGTTGATTCGCCGGAGTTTGACCTTGCTTAGAAGGCTGCACTGGTTACTTTTTGGCCTGAGTCGCTACTTCAGACTTAGGCTTCCAGACTTGGCGGGTTAATGGTGGCTTCTTCGCCTCCTCCTTTTGCAGCTTTCTACGGGCTTCCTGAGCTTGAGCCCGTGCCTGCGCTGACATCGCGCGGCGCTTGCGAATACGCTCTTCAAGTGTCGAACGGTTCCGTTTGACGCGGACGCCGTTCATTGGCGGTTGAGGCTGTTTGCCTCTTCCATTCTTCAGATCCGCGTTGTAGCGGAATCCGTTCGTAGACTCCAACGCCTTAGCGAGTTGCCGCGCAAGGCGTTGACGACGCCTCTGGCGGGCTCTCTTTGAGAGAGTCACAACGATGTTTTATATTTTGTATTATAAATTTTGAGTTTTGTTATTATCAAAAGGGGGAAATTATTAGAAAATTGTCGGGCTAGAACGTTGTTCGTGTAATATTTCTTGTTTGAATAATAACAAACTCTCATTTGCTATTTATATATTTGTGAGATGATATATTTTAGGTATAAATAGGTACGAACAAATTACAATTTAAAATAATAAAAAAATTAAAATGAACGTTAATTTCAGCCTTTGAACCATCAACGGTCATGAGACACCGTCGATGATTAAGTTAAGTCATCGATGTTCGCGGGGAAAACTGTTTTCTTCATTGAAATAATTGTCATCTTGGATTACAAAGATCCGGTCTTTTATAGATCCGGTTACAACTAAATCAAAGAAAAAAAGTAAAAATTACAACTTTCCTTTTGTGAACAAATCGCGAGCTCCTGTTTTGCGGTTGCTCGCTTTGGTGGGTTCTTTGCCAACGCCGGGGTTAATCCGTGGACCACCGCGCGATCTAGATCCGGTCGGATCTACACGATTATACGGGTATTATTCCACGAAGGGAATAATAGCCGGGGAGGATTGATTCACCAAGGAAACAATCGTTCAAATCTCGGGATCTAAGACCAAGCTTAGATCCGGAGTTTGATCACGTGTAGATCTCAGATCTGTTCTTCCTCTCTCTCGAACACCTGCCTTTTGTGACGTTGATGCTCGCCGAGATTCAGATCTGAATGTCCAAGTCTTCAAGTCTTCAAAACTCTAAGCTTGATCTTCAATTCGGCAGAGTTTCGGCTCTTGAAAGTTCGACCTTTGAAAATGAACACCTCTAGGCCTATTTATAGGCTCTCAAGACTGTGCCCGCGCACAGAGAAATGTCAGCCACCCATAGGTGGCCGGCACTGTGCCGAGCCACCTATGGGTGGCTCGGCTTAAGCCGAGCCCCCCTTAGGTGTGGGTTTTCCGAGTTTTTGAGTTGTGTTCGTTTTCCGGTTCTGTCCGTGATTTGGTTGATTGAGACTCTGATTTGTTGATCTGATTTGGCAGTAAGTCTGATTCCTGATTTGGCAGTAAATCCACTTCTGAGTTCGAGTCCGAAACTGATCTTGATTCGATCGTGATTCGTCCGAGTCTGTTCCCGGTTGGATAACTCGTTGATTCTTTAACACTTGGCTTGATTCCGAACGCGTATGGGTGCATTCCGTCGCTTGCGTGCGATTCGTCGATCTCGTCGCCTCGTTGGTTCGTCGGTTTGTGCCGAGCTGTGCTAAGGGACCTATAAGCAGTTTTATATGCCTACAATCGATGGACTACAAGAAAGAATCAGACACACAAAGATTAGACTTTGAACCATCAATAGTCTACAATTTACCATTGATGATCACATGGACCATCAATGACTATAGTCAAAAATCATAGAAATCCAGAAATAAGAATTTGCACAATCGATGAACTTTATTTAACTATTGATGACCATCAATGGACCTTCAATGATCATATCTTACTATCGACAGTTTGGATGTGATTTGGTAGTTTTGGCAGATTTTTAGATTCAATCTCAGTCGTTCTTTGATAGTTTTGGACTTCTATTAGAACTCTGATAAAAGGATATTTTCACTGTGTTTTCAAGACCTATTTAAAGGAAATTGAGAAAGATAATAAACAACAAGAACAACAAGAAAAGAGAAGGTAACTAGGATTTGTGAGAGAGTTTGATTTGAGAATTCAATCCTTGGAGCCTTGTTCAAACTTCTTCTCGTCGCACTCAACATCAGAAGATTGTTTCCATAAGGAGAATGCCCTTTGCTTTTCAAATTCAACATTTTTTCTCCATAGATCTTCATCATCATTGATTTAAAGGGCGGTTTGTTAAAAGGGTTGTAAGATTTTTCAAATTGTGCTTTAATTATTTTTGAGTTGGTTTTATATTTCATACTTGTAAGTTTAACAGGATACTCAAGCCGGGATAATTAAGGGTTGGCATACTCAAGCTAGGTGAATCAACGGTGTCTAGTTAGGGCTAGGTCTCTTCTAGTCATTGTGAGTAGTTAGGTTAGTCGACTGGTTTTGGGTAGATTCCTGGATCCTGTCTGTAAAACCTACCAAACCAGGATGTAACTTGAGAGAACTCCGATCATAGTGAAGAAGGATTTAGATCCGTTCATGTGTTGGTTTGCTTTTAGTTTTTCATATATTATTTTCACTGCATATTTTGAGTTTAGTCAAAAATTTGTAGCAATCTTGTTCACCCTTCTCTAGGCTTACATCCCAGTTCCAACATTAAGAGTCCTCAACAAATTTAATATTCATATTTTCACATTTATCATTGGTCAATTAAAATTTGCAAATAGAAAATAGTGGGAACTACCATTTACTCTCTGGTTTGACAAACGCACCCTAAAAGAAAGTGTTGTGCAGATATCATGATCAATCTATAACATTCAATTAAGATGGTCCTGTATGTCTTTCTAATTTTGGCCATTTTAATCCAACAGGGAGTCAGACATATTATTTTTGAGTTGGTTTTATATTTCATATACTTGTAAGTTTAACAGCATACTCAAGTCAGGATAATTAAGGGTTGGCATATTCAAGCTAGGTGAATCAACGGTGTTTAGCTAGGGCTAGGTCTCTTCTAGTCATCGTGAGGAGTTAGGTTAGTCGACTGGTTTCGAGTAGATTCCTGGGTCCTGTCTGTAAAGCCTAGCAAATCAGGATGTAATTTGAGAGAACTCTGATCATAGAGAAGAAGGATTTAGCTCCGTTCATGTGTTGGTTTTCTTTTAGTTTTTCATATATTATTTCCACTGCATATTTTCACTACAACAAATTGCACTTTTCCCGACGTTTATTCCCGACGCATGGTTAAATACGTCGCCAAAAATTGTGTTTTTCCCGACGCTTTTAGTTAGCGTTGGCAAAAAGTATATTTTTCCCTACGTTTATAATTAGCGTCGCTAAAAGTGTATATTATTAGCGACATTTTAACTTAGCGTCGGTAAAAGTTATGGATTTCCCGACGTTTTTTCATTTTCGTCGGCAAAAGTATAGCTTTTTAGCGACGTTTTAAAATTAGTATCGCTAATAGTATGCATTTATCGCGACGTATTAGGCTAACGTCGCTAAAAGTGTTCTTTTCCCGACGTTTATAATTAGCGTCGCTAAAAGTTATATTTTTAGCGACGATGCTTTATTTATCCTCGTCGCCAAAACCCCACCCCCAAATCCCCGCCCCCCAAATAAAAGGAGGGATAATTCCCCCCTTTTTTATTTTGACGAAGAGCCAAAATCACCCCCAAATTCTCTGAAAGTTCGCCGCTTCGTCGAAGGTCACCGACGCCATCGTCGAAGCTCACCGACGCCATCATCGGAGATCTCCGCCTCCGTCGGATCTCGCCGCCTCCTCCTCCTCCTCCTCCTGCCAAAATCACCCTGGAAGGTACTGAATCTCGCCTAGTAGTTTTCATTTGCTTTCAGTTGTAACCCTAGAAATCGTCCCCTTTGCTTTTCGATCTGACAAGATACATGAATCTTGATTGAATTTCTCCCTTTGGTAATCATGCTTAGATAGGATGGGAAATATTCTTAGATAGGGGGACTTTCAATTGAGCATCACCAGCTTTGGGCCTGCCGGTTGCCAGTTATCGCCTTCGTTATCTTACAGGAAACTTAAGCTCACCTTCCTCACATACTTCGATTCCAGATCAAAAGCCTCCACTTCCTTATATTAGGAAAAGCCTGGAGAGGATGATATCAACTCTGAGCGGATCTCCACTTGAGAAAGTTGTTGGAAGTTCTGAAAGTCTGAAGCCAGAAACTAGGGACAATCTTGTTGGTGAGATGCAGGGACTTCTGATGAAAGTCGATAAGATGCTGACTGGACCAGCCCCAGGTACCTCCGCTTAGTTTAATTTATCAACTTTTATATAATAGATTATGGTTCTTAGTTATGTTAGCGTTAGATTGTTTCTTTTAACTGTTTTAAGAATGTATCTGCTATTTTTATGTTGGTTATCGTCTGAACAATGTTATCATATCAGGGTTGTCTCCTTTGTATGGCAGGATGTATTTGTCGCCGTTTATAATTAGCCAACGTAGGCTTTATTCGCTTTATTTTGGTCACAATGCATAATTTTATTGGGGATTAGGACTTTAGTTTCTTATGATTATTTTTTTAAATAAAAAGGCGAGCAGATTGAAACCATCTAGAGATGCTTGGCTGGGTCGGGTTGATGTTTGTTTATATGAAATGCTTACGTTGATATAGTCAATGTAATTTTCTCCTTGCTTGACATTAATTTATAAAAAGGTTGCAAGACCATTGCTGGAAATTATGGCGGCGAAGGATCATAAAACCTTGGTAATGCTCACAATTTATTCAATTCAAATTGTTAGGCTCCTATGTTATGTTTTTAGTCTCATGTATTGTGATTTTGTATCGAATGTGTTGCTAATTACTTTCCAGTACTTGATTGGCGGTGATATGCTTTTTAAACTATCATATTTGCCTCATGTACTTTGCTAATTTGATTATTCTATCGACTTAATGATATTGCGTCACTACTTAATTGTGTTCCATATTATGTCTAGTTTTATTAATTCTAGCCTTGGCCGTTTGTCTATCTATGGTGTTACTTTTCACGCTATTTATGATTTTGCATATACCGTTTATCTATCAGCTTATGAATTTGTTTTTTTTTCATTTATGTTTTTTGAACTTTATCTCAAATCTTCGTCGTCATGGGAATTATTACCTTACATGTTTTCCCTTTTTTTAACATGTTCACATTTCACATGGATTCATTATCCAATTGATTTAATGTTCTATTTTTTGCACTCTTATCTTTCAACATTGATTTCTCTAGCCACTCTTCATATTTAAAATTGAGTATGGTTCTATATATAGGAGCTTAATTATTGGAGAGAGATGAAGCTTTTTTAATTTATTACAGTCAATTCATAGCTGCAACAACTTGAGAGATGGGTTTTTTTATAGTCATATCATACGTAGCAGCAAGAAGCATCTACTAGTTAGGAAGGAATGTGAAGGCATTTGGACAATCTGGTCCTTATATTTATTCCATATCTTAGCTTCAACAAATATTGTTATCGGGACAAAAATATCCAACGGATATGCAAACAATCGAATACATATATAAACATGCAATAACATGCCATGGTGCATATACATCAAGTCCTTTAGTAGTGCATATGCAACAATCCGTAAGTAATGTAATTGTACAAATTCGTCTTATTTTGATGTAGGAAAGGACTAGCATTGAATATTAGCCTAATTTCCATTTCCAATCATTAATCATGTTCTATAACGCATAAAAAAAATTCGTAATGCTTGTAGATAGATTATTGTGTAGTATTGCATTGTAAACTTTTGCAGTTTAATGTAAGAAAGGAGAAATTTTGAAGATTTGACTAAATTTTCTTTCTCACGATTAGCCATATCCAATAATATCAAGTATCCATGAGAGTGGCTTATGCGTATGGAGTTCAATGTATGTCAATATATGTAACATCAATTTTCGTGTCTGGGTGAATATATAGTTAGTGTCCATTTCCATATTCATCTTCTGTATGGGTAATATTAACTGCTGATTTGCGTTAAATACTTTCATATGCGCATGATGGAAAGATTTAATTGATTGTTCCTATCGATATGTTCAGATGCTTAAAGGTTTTTACATAATATATGATCTGCTATCATGGGGGAAAATCTTATCTGATATCGTGGACCATTCAATGGTCATAGATTTGGTGTAATAAAGGTTATGTTGCATCAAATTTAAGAAATTATTTTTCGTATCAGATCTGACGCTACATTGAATCGAATTGAATCGAATTGTTTGGTGTGTTATGTCAACAGGTTTATAAACATTAATAATGTATTATTATTGGGTAGATCTCAGTACTATTTCATCATTGTTATCTGTTTTGAGGTTAGAAATACTAACCGTTTGTGTTGTTTCTTCGTTATTCTCAAACTATATTGTCAATGTAGTTTTAACAGTGTTCCTGGGTTGTCGATCCCAAGAACCATCCACCGAAGCGTGTCGATCCCAATGATTGGGTATCGATGATCGATGTGTGGCAAACTGAAGAATGGAAGGTATAGATCTCAAATCACTTTATTAAATTGTCATGTTAATTTTGGAATGCTGTGTTGGGATTCCTCAACACCTGATCCTTAACTTATTTTCCAATTAACCCCTTTATCAACCATAATTGTCGGGTAGGGCTGTAAATTAAATTTACAGCATGTACGGAGCATTGGAGGACTCGGAGGAGTATAATATTCAAGAGTTTCAGAACACTGCACGCTAAGGTTCAGAACACTGCACGCTAAGGTTTGCTATTAAATAGAGTCATGCATCTCTCTATCTCAAATCCACTGATTATAGTCTAAAAATTTAGGATGAATAACGGAAATCTAGTCAATTACAAGGATTTAAGATGTGTACTGTCTGAAGCCAAAGAGATCAGTCTCATGAGAAGGAAGATTGAGTCATGAAATTTTTGAGTTTTCAATTGGACTAATTAATTATCTCATCCAAACAATCATAGTTGATTCTACTTTGATGGGATTTGATGTATCAATTTATTTCATGCATGATCTACTCCTGCCTCATTTGCATAACTTAAACTTTTTACTCTCTTTTGAAATTCTTATAGGGATGAAGATCTTCTTTGCCATGGACTTGCATTAAATGATGATTTGCAGCATGTCTTATCCAAAACGATGCTCTTAATGCAGGTGGTGTTGTTCGTATACAGAAAACAAAGTCTCTTCAGGCACTTAATGCAGATATTCCTCCTCTTCATGGACAAGCACTCTGCAAGTCCTATTGCTCAAGGATTCGGGAGGCTTGTTAATCTTTGACGCCATTGGTACCTTCTGTCATCAACTATTTGTAATTAATGATACAAATTTGAGATTGTTGTTTCTAGTTTTCTTGATGTAATTTGTTTTTGAGAGACTTTATGTACTTGGGTATGTAAGAGGAAGTTTGTAAATTAACGCTTTTAGCGCTCAAGGGGAAATGGAAAAATAGACTTTTATGTTGATTTGAATGGGAGCAAATTTTTTGTGGATGTTCAGATTCAGTGTAGGCTTGTATTTGACAGAAAATATATTATTTTTGGCGGTGCAAATTAGTGTCGATAAGCGTCAGTAAAAGTAACACTTTTGTTGACGCTATATTTCTTCGCTAAATGTAACACTTTTGCCGACGAGATATTTTGTCACCAAAAATAATATCTTTTAGCGACGCAATCTTGCGTCGCCAAAGATGTAGTTTTTAGCGACGCTCTATTCTGCGTCGCTAAAAGCTACACTTTTGCCGACGCAATCATGCGTCGCCAAAGATAAGCTTTTTAGCGACGCTACATTATGCGTCGGCAAAAGTATATTTTTGCCGACGCATTGCCCTTTGCCGACGTTAAGTACGTCGCCAAAAGTGCAAGCTTTCCCGACGCTGCCTCACATATGGAAAAAATACTGCATGCTTTTGCCGACGCAAAATGTTATGCGTCGCTAAAAGTTGTACTTTTCCCGACGCATCAAGCGTCGCCAAAAGTGTTGACTTTTGCCGACGCAGTGAGTTTGCGTCGCCAAATATTTTCCTTGACGCACTTTTGGTGACGCGTTAGCGACGTTGCATTTTGCGTCGGGAAAGATTTTTCCCGACGTTTTTTAAACATTTGCCGACGTTTTTCTTTTGTCGGCAATGATGTATTTTGTTGTAGTGTTTGAGTTTAGTCGAAAAATTGTAGCAATCTTGTTCACCCTTCTCTAGGCTTACATCCCAGTTCCAACATTAAGAGTCCTCGACAAATATAATATTCATATTTTTACATTTATCATTGGTCAATTAAAATTTACAAATAGAAAATAGTGGGAACTACCATTTACTCTCTAGTTTGACAAACGCACCCTAAAAGAAAGTATTGTGCAGATATCATGCTCAATCTATAACATTCAATTGAGATGGTCCTGTATGTCTTTCTAATTTTGGCCATTTTAATCCAACAGGGAGTCAGACATATTATCCATTTATTTTTTATTTTCTTGATTTTTAATTCGAAGTTACCCATTTTCTGATCCTATCTGCTATGATGAACCTTACAGTGGATTGAGTGTTTGTGGGTGTGTGTGTATATTTATATGATCTTTTTATTATGTGTTGCATTGAGTGAGCTCTTGAAGATAATTTCAAATCCAGAAACCCCCCCCACCCCCCAAAAAAATAAAAATAAAAATAAAAATAAAAATAAAGACAAGCAAATCTTCCCAATATCCGAAAGAGACTGTAACATGCATTTATCAGTATGCAGACTGGGAGAGAGGGAACACATTAGAGCTTAGGATCCCCCAGGCCCTATCACAGCGTAATTATTCAGACGCTCCTTTTATGAGCTAGAGATGTTTGAATAGTGAAGGCATGCAACAATTGAAGGTGTTGTGTTATTTGGCCTTAGTGCCCATGTGGCCATGTGATAGCTCTAGCTAGCTGCTTATCTAACTAACTAGCTTTCAGTTGTTCGCAAGGGAATGTGGCTTTAAACTCCTTAATGCCCAGATGCATGCTCGTGCTTGTGTTGGTGACTAAGAAATTAGAGGAGTTAGTAAATTATAAGTATGCAATTGGTTATATGCATTAATTATTAATATTTTCAGGATAAGGGTGTGATGTAGGGAGACGACATTGATGAGAAAGGATGGCATCGGCTTGACAAAGCCTGCCATCTTGTTGGGTCATGGGACTACATGCCTCTGCATTATTATTGCAAGGGTTTTACTCGGTCTCAGTTTAGATTTTGGTTTCCCAGCACAGATCACTTCGTCCTACTGGCTCCAAGAGTCACGACTGCTCAGAGAAACGA
>NC_033800.1:142278255-142322749 GCF_001876935.1 Asparagus officinalis | reverse complement strand
CCTCAGCCGCTGACACAGCGCACGCCCCCATTCAAAACCGCGCGTGGCAAAAATGGCGCCTCTCCCGCTCCCTCCGCCGTCAAACCCGTCGGATCTCTCCGTCTCTCCCGACGGAAAACGTCAGCTCTCCGTTCCCTATAAATGGAAACCCTCTCTTCTCCATCTTCCACTCCTCTTTCTCTGTCTAAGCTCGACCTCGATCTCCAATGGCGTCCAATTCCGATAAGCTCTCCAAACTCCGATCCGCAGTCGACGGTCTAAACGAGATCAGGTTCACATTCACCAAAACTTATCCTCTTCCCCCTCAGTTTCTTGTTTTATTTTAGTCTAATTTTGGATATTATTATTATTTTTACAGCGCGAACGAGAAATCTGGATTCATCAACCTCGTTTCCCGCTACTTGAGGTAGATCCTCGATCCACACCCGAACATTTCAGTTTCAGTCTTTCCAGTGGCATTTTCGTAAATTTTTTGTGTTTCTCGATCCGATTGAAGTGGAGAAGCGGAGCACATCGAATGGAGCAAGATCCAGACTCCGACTGATGAGGTTGTTGTTCCCTATGATACCCTAGCTCCTCCTCCAGAAGGTAATCTTGATTTCTAAAATAACCTAAAATTTCCTATTTTTGTTGTATTTTTTCCGTTTAATTAGTTTATTTGGAAGGATTGTGATCGATTAAGAGCAATGCAGATATCGGGGAGACGAAGAAGCTTCTAGATAAGCTCGTTGTGCTGAAGCTCAATGGAGGACTGGGGACTACGATGGGCTGTACCGGCCCAAAGTAAGATTGATCATCTGAGATGTTGATATTTAGAACCTAAAGTGAATTTAAGTACATTAAAGTCATCACCTTTTTGTTCGCTTTATATCTACCTTGAAACTACTCCGCTTGTATCGAATTTATCCTTTAATTTGCAATTGGTGTTGCACGTATGATATATGCTTCTAAAGTATGAAAACTGAATGTCTTCATGCCGATAAAAGATGAATGATGTTTGAGGAATTTTAGTTTCTCAAAGAGAAGAACATGTTATTGTGTTTACATGGACGTTTGAGTTAGTTATGTGATTTATCTGCTAATATAATAGCAAAATTCACTAATTGCAGATCAGTTATTGAAGTCAGAGATGGGTTTACATTTCTTGACTTAATTGTCAAGCAGATAGAAGTAAGTAACTGTGAATGTCTTCCCAGTCTTGTTTCTTTTGAATTTTCAGTTTTGTTTCTATTTCCTCATATACAACAGTGACAATTTTAATTTTAACATTGCAGTTTCTTAATTCAAAATATGGGTGCAGTGTTCCCCTGTTACTAATGAACTCATTCAATACGCATGAGGATACAGCAAAGGTGATGCTCTAAACCTCATATGTTGTTGAATTTAAAAATTGCTGCTGGAACTAATGATTGGAGCATCTATTTTCTTTCTGTAGATTGTTGAGAAATATTCAAACTCAAACATTGAAATCCATACCTTCAATCAGGTATAGAATTTATGCACATTATTTTACTTCATGTCTCGAAATTTTGGCACAAATATTATAGATAACCAAATTGTAAGAGATTATGCTTATTTAATTATTTGGAGAGATGTAGGGGCTTGCACACTGTATGCATTTTTACTGACTAAGTTTAGTTGGAGTTATTTCTGAAGTAGTATATCAAGAAAGTGTTCATCCTCTTTTTGGTATATGAATAAGCTTTAAAGATGCATTTGACCATGAATTTGTAAGCACAAAATAATGAACTCTCTCTCTTCTACACAGAAAACCGTTTTTTCAATTTTATAAGTCTATCTTCTTCTTTACAGAGCCAATATCCTCGTTTAGTTGCTGATGAGTTTATTCCACTATCATGCAAAGGTCAGCAAGGGAAAGATGGCTGGTAAGTGGTGTTCAATTTTATTCACTGTCATAACAGATTACTTTAGTCCAATTATGACTAAAAGCAATTATATCTGCTTTCTAGAGGGCAAACAATTTTTGTTTGTTAATGCAAAAACTTGTTCTTTTAATAAGCATGTTGATCAGCATATGATGTAAAACTTAAGCCCTTTCTAATATAATGAAGTCCTATAGCTAATTTCTCTTTCCTTCTCTCACTCTCAAAGCAGTACGGAGTATTGTTTCATTGGAAATGGGTGCCTCCATTTGTATGTGATATTTGCACCTACGATACTTAGGCTATTTTTCTAAAGTCAAACTTAAAGCAAGCAAGCCTAAAGAAATCACTAAAATCACTTGATTTTGAATTTGTTTTGGTCACACCTATCCAGTCAGAGATTTTATGATGAATACTTCCTTGAAGGCATAATAATATAATTGTTCACCAAGACTGGTCTTCAAGCATGCCGCTGACAATTGAAGTACCTCTTGCAGAAATTGATATGGCATGATATTCACAGGAAAGTTATTGTAATTTAATCCACTTTCATCTTTTCAGACTTAAAGGCCGTAATTATCCATGGACATGATGATTTTGATAGTCCATCAACATGTATGAAACATACATTTTTTACATCTCTTCAATACTTCCAACTTTTAGAAATATCAAAGCTAAACGACTTATGGATATCTAATCAGGATAATTTAAGCACTTTATTTTATATAAATGATTTTTACACGAATGAGGGCTTCACAATTAGGGTTTACAAAACTGCTATATGAGGTGTATTCTCAAGTCAATTTCAAAACCGCTAAATGAGGTGTACTCTTAAGTCAATGCTTTTGACTTTGTGCATTCATTGGTGGGAGACAGTGTAAGTTTAAATGTTACAGTAATCAAAAGTGTCTTTTTCTCATTCAGTTACCCTGTGAGTTTTGTGTTCACTTAAACTAGTTTTGATGGACGGAATAAGTTTGTGCACACATTCTCCATAATTTTAAAGATGCTCTTTAACTTTGTAACTAGTTGGACCTTTCCCTAAGTCTTTCCTTTTTTTTGTATTAATCTTTCTTTTGCTCAGTATATTATTGTTTTAAAGCATTTTCGTAGACATTTTGCTGCTCTCAATTGATAAAGTCTGCTTATGCGAGAAAATATTTGTAGGAGTTGTTTTAGCTGTAAGTAACTACAATGCTCACATGGATGCTCTTTTCTACTTGTCAGTATTTTGTTAGTGAATAATAGATAGGAATTGCATTCCACTTTCTTTTATATTTTAACCTTTTGTTTCCACATAATGTATTGCATCTGCTGTAATATTACTGGAACAAGTGGGGCATTAGGTTGGTCAGTGAAAAGATGATGCATCACAATTTTCACCATTAATCAGATTATGACATTGCGTTTTCTTTTTAACTTTTTGGTTCTAACACATTTTTAAATGTACAGGTATCCTCCTGGCCATGGAGATGTGTTCTCTTCTTTGATGAACAGCGGAAAGCTAGATGCAATGTTATCAAAGGTCTGCACAGGCAATCTATTAATTACAACACATCGTTCAGTGTTCCATCTTTTCTTTTTTTCAGCAAGTTTCTATTTTGGCCTTATCTCTTGACTACTTTTTCCGATTGAGCTTCTTTGCAGGGTAAGGAGTTCATCTTTGTTGCAAACTCAGATAATTTGGGCTCTATCGTCGACTTAAGTATCCTTAATCATCTTCCAATCATATACTTCATTACAATTAAGTAATATTACACCTATATACATGCCAATGTACATGCATATGGTTGTATAAATATGTTGGACTGTCCATGTGCCCACTCCTGCAAGAATGTCTTTGTGTATCCTTGACGAAATTACCAGAAATCCTCAACCACTTGATCAACAAGAAGAATGAGTACTGTATGGAGGTAAATTTAACACTATCATCTATTTTGAAACCCAATTTAGGTTTTATGCCAGTATCCAACCTTACAATTTTATCAGGTGACCCCTAAAACTTTGGCAGACGTTAAAGGTGGTACTTTGATCTCATATGAGGGAAGGGTTCAGGTAAGTGATTATAGTTCTCTCTTTCCAATTTTTATGATATTATTTTGGTTATTTATGGTAATTGGTGCATCATCTGCAGTTCACTTGTGGCTGTTTTGTTTAATATTTGTCATCCTGCCAATTTTCTTGTTAATATAGTTTGCAAAAATAGTTCACCTCACCAATTTGTTGTTAATACAGTTAGCAAGAATCTTCATGTGTCTTAGACATTCTCTCTCTTTTTTTTCCTTAACGAAATATGTTATAAATTTCCTCCACGTAGCTGCAGTTACAGTGAACTAAGTGGCAATGTTATAGAAAGTGATAGATGCCGGACCAGTGTTTTAAATATCGGCCGACATGTCGGACATGTCGGCCGATATAGCGGATTGAGGGGTCCAACGACACAAATCGGGGAAAAACAAGTCGCATATCGTTTTTTACCGACATATCGGCCATATCGGCGAAAAATCGGCCATATCGGCCGATTTTCTTGTTTGGAAAATCGGCCATATCTCTTGTTTGGAAAATCGGCCATATCGGCCGATTTTCCTGTTTTTTCTTTTTTTCTTCTTCACACGTGAATGTTTGGTTTGTGGACTATTTTGATTAATAATAGGCTAATGATTACTTGATGTTTGATCACTTGATTAATAATAGGCTAACTGATTAATAATAGGCTAATGATTATTGATTAATAAGGAGAGATTTATTTTATTTTAAATGTGCATATGAATGTTGAAATGTGCAGAGTCATGAAGTTATGAATTTAGGAATGTTTAGATAGTTAGATTACATTTAGGGCATGATATTATACATATGTGGATCACCCGATATGGCAATCCGATATTTAGTCCATGTCCCCCGATATATCCCCGATTCCCGCTATCCGACATGGATTTCAGCCGTCCGACATGAACCCGACATCCGATATTTAAAACCTTGTGCCGGACCTAGCACCTAGGCGGAGGCCTACTTAGAGCCTGGGCGGATTTCCTTTTTTGTTTAACTAGAGATGGAGGAGGTTTTGCTGTAGATTGGAGTCGGCGGAGGAGGTGTTTGGAGCCGGTGGAAGAGGCCGGAGGAGGTTGGAGGATGTGGAGGCGGCAGCGGAGGAAATCACAACCAGGATCTAATCTGTGCAGTCTGCATAAGCAGCCCATGCTCGCATAGGTGCTTCTAAGACCTAGACAGGTGGCCTGTACCGCTTAGGCCTAGGCAAGCCCCTAGACTGCTTTTCCTAGAATCTTGTTGGAATCACATTTTAGGGATGCTAGGCTTCTTTCTCATGAAGGGGTTTGCATCTAGGCCTTCTCAACATGCGGTCAGTGAAAAGGTATGCATCAAATCTAGGTTCGGTTATGGAAAATTGTTGGCAAACCTCATCTGACTTAGTACGCTGACCTTGTAATCCTTGAGGATGCAACACTAAGCTAGTACTGGACATATGAAACACAATCTTAATATGTTACCAGGTTTCGATTGCTTTGAACCATTGCCCTAGGAACAGGGCTTGGTTCCTTTTCAGATTGCTATTACCAGAGGCCTCTTGGAGCTTGAAAAGGAAGTGTTTTCGACTACGTTACCTGGGTACTTCTATTAGGAAGCCATAGCCGTACCTGACACGTGCTCGTACCCGTACCCAAACCTCTTGGACGCTTCTGGACACTTCTTGAATATATGTATATGTTTATTCGGGCCCATAGTCAATTATAAAACACATTTTTTAATTTAAAACACTCCTCATATACTTCTTGGATGTATTATCTACACTTCACATCTCTTTCTTATATATTGATCTTATTTAAATGCAAAAACAATATTGATCTTATGTAAATTATTAATTTTAATACATACAAATATATGTAACATGCATATATATAGCCGTGTCCCCGTAACATACTTTTTACAAATTTGCCGTGTCCCATACCCATACCCGTACCTGTACCGTACCCGTACCCATGCAACCTAGGTTTTCAAAAAGCAGTTATATATTGATCCATCCCTTACTGATTTACGAGCTGTTATCTTTCCGCATTTCCCCTAATTACCGTGAGTTTTTAGTAATTGTTTAATCTACTAAGCTGTCTTATCTCTTGATTTTGGCAAAATTGATTTATGTTGCTTGATACCTCCTATCTAATCTGACATGTGCTCATGCCATTACTGATTGCAGCTTTTGGAGATTGCACAAGTTGCAGATGAACATGTAAGCCATGGCATAAATTCTTCTTTCTCTTGTTATTAAAATCTGTAACTAATAGAAGTTTCGGCATAATTTATTGCTAGTTGCTGTTTCCCTCAGAGGTGGTTTTTTTAATGTATATATGTATGTATATGTGTATATATACATTTTAATATTGTTTCTTTTTTGTTGTTCCTGTGCAGGTGAATGAATTTAAATCGATTGAAAAGTTCAAGATTTTTAATACCAACAACTTGTATGTGTAATTTGTGCTTCTGCGCTTATAACCATCGTCAATGCATAACTGTTTTCTAATTATGCTACTCGTGCAGGTGGGTGAACTTGAAAGCTATTAAACGCCTTGTAGAGGCTGATGCCCTTAAAATGGAGATCATCCCAAACCCCAAGGTAACTTTGTTTTGCGTCAAGCCTGATTTCCTTTTACTGTCATTTGCTCTAAATAGTAATGTGATGTCACCAATGCTTGCAGGAGGTTAACGGCATAAAAATCCTACAATTGGAGACAGCAGCTGGAGCAGCCATACGCGTAATTATCAAACTGATTTACTTTGTTCTACTGATTTTCCCTATGATTTTATCACAAAGTCTCAATTTTTTTGTACTAGTTCTTTAATCATGCAATTGGGATTAATGTTCCTCGCTCCCGGTTTCTCCCAGTGAAAACATCATCAGATCTGCTTCTGGTTCAGGTAATCCCTACAAGATTCTTTTTTCCCTCAAAGTTAGATAACTGTTTTTTTGGATATTCTATTCTAATTTTTAATTATGTTTTGCAGTCTGATCTTTATACCCTTGCCGATGGTTCGGTAATCCGAAACAAAGACAGAGCTAATCCGGCAAACCCATCCATTGATCTAGGACCTGAATTTAAGAAGGTAACTCTATATTTAATGGGATGATAATGCAGTGACGTTCACATAAAATACTGATTTCTTGCTTTCCTTTCCTAGGTTGGTGATTTCCTCAAGCGCTTCAAGTCCATTCCGAGTATAGTCCAGCTTGAAAACTTGAAAGTGGCTGGTGATGTTTGCTTTGGTTCTAACATAGTTCTTAAGGTAATATTTCTAATACTGCTCTTTCATTTTTATTTGTTTACTAGTTCAATCATTTGTCGTC
This sequence comes from Asparagus officinalis, assembly GCF_001876935.1. NCBI lineage: Eukaryota > Viridiplantae > Streptophyta > Magnoliopsida > Asparagales > Asparagaceae > Asparagus > Asparagus officinalis. Next base: position 142,315,510 of record NC_033800.1, on the reverse strand, counting down.
TCATGAAGTCAGTATATCTTTTCATTTCTTGCATAGTCAGTCACTTCAGAATACTCACTAGTGGGAAACCCTCGAGTATACCAATGAACTTCTGACAGTTGAAAATCTTGATTTCTATATGCATCCTGCTTCTATTGTTTTTCTTTTCAGATATTCGTCAACATTCATCAGCAGCCTTCTTTGTGAAATTTTCTAGTAATAGGTGTTTGAAGATTTTTGTCTTCTTCGACATGGAAGTTAAATTTAGTTTAACACGACAATTTCTTATAGCAGTAGGATTTTGGGCCTTTTGCTGTGGAAATGCTGCTGCTGCTGCTGCTGATTTTGTTGAAATTTCCTTGACGTCTCGTTTATGGCCTCCTTGTGCCATATATCATTTGATCTTACACAATCTTGTGATACTTTCCTGACAATGAGCAAAGTGAAGGTTTATTAAGTTATCTGAGAAAATATAATAAGAATGCATTGCATATATTATGCATTGATGTTAGAAACACCATAATTTGACTTCATACAATTTCCTTAGGCCATTCCACCAGTGAGTTGAAGATCGAAATTCTTGAAATTGAAATTGTACATCCATGCGCTCATATAAGGCATGTTTTTATTTTTTTTATTTTTTTGGTTGATTCTCCATGAACTTTGAATATTATAAACTCCAAGTACACACTAAACTCCCGGAGTGTAGTTTTAGTGATTTCCTCCGATATTCTTTCCTTAAAGGGCAATGTGAATATCAATGCCAAGCCAGGCACAAAGTTGGAGATTCCTGATGGCGCCATGTTGGGGAACAAGGTGCGGAGCCTGGTTTGTCTGTATCAATTTATTTTCCACTTTCTATATTATGCATCAAAAACTTATGATCCAAAATTGTGCTTCTTTACTTTCTTTTTTTCAGACAATAAATGGCCCCGAGGATATCTGAGCAAAATCTGTCCCCCGCCAGTGTTTTATTCGCACAAAATTCCAGCCCTTCAATGGTGATTGCAAGCGTGAGGCCTTTTGCTCCGGTTTAATTTATAGGTGCTTGAGTGATTTGTACCTTTTCAAATTTTTATCAGAAAAACAAATAAAATGCATCTCCGATTTCTTTCACACTATGTTAGTCATCATCTTTTTGTTCCTTCGAACAGTTTTTATTCTTTAGTCACTTACAATGTACTCGCTCAAAGTTGTTGTTTTCGGATGAGTCCCAGTATTATCCTGGAAGAACAGGAACAAGTATTGTTTAGCGGACATCCACGCCTAGTGTTCACTTTCGTTTGGCAAAGGTATAAGGAAGAGAGGTTAAGGGCGTGTTTGTTTGAGGGTGTTTTTTTGGAAAACCCGGTTTTTAGAACAAAAAGTAACATTTTTGTGGTTTTAGAAATCCAAAAACTGCGTTTGTTTCATTTTTTTTTTAAGAAATGGTTTCCTAAAACCTTGTCAAATAGTGTTTTTTTTTGAACGGCCAATTCCTGTCTAAAAGCTTGGAAATAGGCTCTTTTTTTGGAAATGAGGGTGCCAACTCAGCTTTTCATGGTGCTTTTCCTCATGATGCTTTTCTCTCATGATGCTTTTCCGATTTTTTTAGGGTGAAACAAACAGCAGTTTTGGATACCATTTCCTAAAACCTTATTTTATCCTTCCATATCAAACAAAAGATTTGGATTCCTTTGATATCCTAAAATTTTTACTAAAACCTTATTTTATCCTTCCATATCAAACAAAAGATTTGGATTCCTTTGATATCCTAAAATTTTTATAGAATTGGTTTCTTATGTGGGAATCCATTTCCATAATTTTTTGGAAATGAACCAAACAGCCCCTAAAAAGAAGGATTAACATAGTTAGCCCATTCGATAATCTGAAGGACTAAACTATTAACCCGTTATAAAAATTTTATTTTAACCCTTATGATCATTTGTAGTGTTTGGGAATAACAATGATTTGGACTATTTTTTTTTTATAATTAGAAGAGTTAACTCTTAATCCTTCTAAATAGGAGTATTAGTAAACCCCTCATTTTGAGGGGTTAACTCATTTTAATCCCTCTAGAAGGGTTAGCTTATCTCTTCTATATTTTTTATGTTTGGTAAATTATGGAAGGTTAACTCACTTTAACCATTGTATAGATTTTTTGTGTTTGACGGGTTAAGAAAGGGTTAAGTCTCCTTAACCCCTCACTTAACCCTTTGCCAAACGGTTTTTTATAGGAAAAATTGTGAACTTGGACGAAGAAGATATATGAAGAAATAAAGGGTCCACACTATATAGCAAGTTATGAAAGTGAGCACATTAGACAAACTTCAATTAGGATATTTCTACCACTTGATGTAATTTAGTCTATTTATATTTTAATTTAGCCCATTCTAAACTAGAGAAAATGGATGCAGGCTTGCATATGAATCTTTAGTGATGTGGTACCAACAAGTGCATGTTGGACCATTTGATTCTATCGTACGGTCCCTATGTTGAGCATCATCTCCATGCTTTGAACTATTTTCAAATGAAAATCTTGTGGTTTACAATTCATTTACTAATTCATCAAATAGTGCAAATTAGTATTAAAAGAAATCATTAATCTCGAATCACCTGTTTTTACATTTCAGAACAGTCTTAAGCATGAAGATTTGGCACGAGATTGTGGATCATGCACTTGTATGGTCTACAATTAGATTTTTTGGGTTGTAAGCAATAAATCTCATCGTTGTAAGAAGGACATAATTAGTATCCTCGTCTCATGGAAGTTTCTCTAATATAAAGTGACCGAGCTGTGTAAAAGAGGAGAGACCCATAACACCTATAAAGTGAGGTAAAATAATATAGGAGAATCTTCTCAAATGATATATGATATACATTAATCTTTCACATATATTTTGCTATGATAAAACTATAGAGAATCATCTTAAATGACATAATGATATACATTAATCTCTTTGTAAAAAATAAATATCAAAGTTCTTTTTTTCACGTAATTTCATAATAACCAAACAAGCATATCTTTATAAAAAAAAAGGAAAGGATATCATTGTATTTTTTTTCTACTTTATTTGGGAAAGTAATCAATAAATAAAAAATTAGTCGTGCCCTACCCACGCGTTCTACTGGGCCGAACTCTTTTCGGACCCGGATACCAGCTCCGACCCATTATCAGGTTCCTATCTCTTCCTCCTCGAAAGACAAAAATTCGTCATCTATAGACAAAAGCAACTACTGGTGGGCCCAGCATCTCAGTGTAATGGTCACTAGTGGGTGCGTCGACAAAATCGAGAAATCTATTTCTCGCTCTCCCAGATCTCGCCGGCGATGTTGGGGATCTCAACCTCGCCGTCGCGCCTCCTAATTCCTCTTCCTCAACCAGCGAATTGGAGAAATTTAACAAGGTTTATCCTCCGTTTCTTATTTTGTTACGAAGCCCTAGAATTTTGCAAATTCGTTTTTTTGACTTTTCTAATTCATTTTGCAAATTAATTTTGTACAGGCGGGGAGTCGTAAAGATGTCGGTGGTGGGGGCCACGAGGCCGATCACGTCGGTGGAATCGATGGTGGTGAAGCCGCCCTCTCACCCGACGTACGATTTGCAGGCTGTCATTGCTTTAGCTCTTGCAGAAGACGCCGGCGATCGAGGTGAAATTTTAATAATTCAGCTTCTTTTTTTTGGCGTAATTTTGGTTTTCTTTTGCTTTAAATTGTTGTGCATGCTGTTGTTTTTAGGCTTATTTGCATTTTAATGCCCCAAAGCTTCAACCTCTTTTAAACTTTGATGATACCCTCAAGTTTTATTCTGAAAAATATGATTCCCCAAAGTGTTTCATTGACACTAATTTAACAATTTCATAACCTAAAGCCTTAACCTTGTTCCTCACGAGCCGCAAACTCGAAAAACTGAAATTTGGTGAGAAAATTTGTTTCTCATCCACCTTTATATGTTGATAGTCTTGAACGAAATTAATGTCAACTTTTTGCACTTTGGGGTATCAAATTGTCAAATGGAACTGTTGAAAGGTGAGTTTTTAGGGAATTGAGAGGAGAAAAATCATTCTGATTGGATTGATGAAATTGTTGTTGTCTTTGGTGAAGGTGATGTGACTTGTTTGGCCACTGTTCCAATTGATATGGAAGTGGAGGCACATTTTATAGCAAAGGAGGATGGGGTCATTGCTGGAATTGCTCTTGCAGAGATGATTTTTAGTGAAGTAGATCCTTCATTGAAGGTTTAGCTCTTATCCAATAATACATTTTCTATTCATTATAGTAATCGCACCATTTTGTTTCTGCAAGTTAACATGATTTTGATAGATTGAGTGGTCAGCAGAGGATGGGAATCATATTCGTAAAGGCACACAATTTGGCAGAGTATATGGTACTTCTTGACTCTTCGGATTTCTTTAAGAGTATGTGCCAAGATGTTAACTCTATATTTACTTTCTGCTGCTTGTGTTTTTTTAAGGATGTGCACATAACATTGTGGTGGCTGAAAGAGTTGTGCTCAATTTTATGCAAAGAATGAGTGGAATAGCAACACTTACCAAGGTGCACTTTCTCTGGATTTCAAGAAAACTTGGTACAAACAATTTTATGTTTGGAAATTAATACTGTTTTACTCTCTGGCTTTTATATTATAGCCTTAATTTTGGTATGATATTGATATGCAAATACTAAGGGTTTGAAAGCTTGCCGAACTACGTTTCTCATGAAGGCTATGACATTTGTACCTTTGATTCATTTCATGGATACTGAGTTAGATTGCTGCTTATAAATGAATAAATTTTCCTTGACATCTCTACATAATTTTCTTACTAACAACAGAAGTACAAGAGGAATCATATATATGACTTAAGAGGTTACAGATTTGTTTGAGACAAATCAAAATTGACAATAATCGAGGATTATATCTTATAAAAATCGCGGTTTTTGACGTACAAATAATAAATTTAGATTTGTACGAAACGGACCAAAACTGATGAAAAGTGTGTTATAGCTAATGAAAATTACGAATTTTGACATTCACATATTAAATTTAGAGTCTTTCGAAACTATACAAAATTGCAAAAAATTATGGGCTATAGTGCATGAAAATCATGAATTTTGAACGTTCCCATAATAAATTTAGATTTGTTCAAAATTAACTGAAATTAACAAAATTCATGAGTTATAGCTTATGAAAATAGTAAATTTTGTTGTGCACATAGTAAATTTACATTCGTTTGAAATGAAAAACGGGCAAAAATGGTGGGTGGCCAATGAAAAACACAATTTTTAGTTTTCCCATAATAAATTTTGATTCTTTAATGAACAAATATTGACAAAAATCATAGGTTATAGCTCATAAAAATCATAAATTTTGGTGTATACATAATAAATTTACGTTCATTGGAAATGAATTAGCAAAAATCGTGGGTTACAACTCATGGAAATTGTAAATTTTAATGTACACAATAAATTTATATTCGTTTAAAACGAACAAAAATTAGCAAAAATCATGAGTTGTGGCCCACAAATTCGCGTTTTTTATGTACACAAGATAAATTTATATTCACTTGTATAGTGCACGTGCTTTGCACGAGAGCATATCTCTTTTGTTTCATGTTTTTCAAATTTTTTTTATTGCTTGCAAAATACTGAAATGACTTGTATAGCTATATAAATTCTGAACAATTACAATTTTTTTACATTAATAATTTGTACGATAAAATTTGTATAAAGAACTGTACAATTAATTATTATAGTTTGGCTAATTATTATAATCTATTCATCATTTAATTATAGTATATTAAATAATGTATTCTCTTTTAAATATAACAATATTATACATATCAAAATTATAATACTATTAGTAACTACATTTAAATTTCTTAATTAGTTTATTACACTATTAGTAAATAATTTACTAAATTGTATTAATTATTAAATTACAACGTAATTCATTAATTTAAAAAATACTATTAAAATTATTATACTATTAATACTATTATAATTAGAATAAAGACAAATTATTTTTCATACTTTTAAAAGGCTAATAAGATGAATGGTAACATGTAGTCCTCCATAAGACGTGAGACCCAAATGCATAAGGCATAAGGCTAATGAATTTTTATTATTTTTATTTTTTCTAGAATTTTAAATATTATGTAAAGATAAATTAGGGATAAATTTCAAATATTCTATTAAATAACATAATTCAATAATAAAATAATAGTGTGACCAAAAGTTTTGAAAAGTGAGGAAATGCATAATTAATAAGAAGTTATATATAATTAGTGAATGATTAATTACAACTAATGACATATTGAGAATTACCAAATTTAAAAGGGCAAAAATGAAAATCAAAAGTTTTGACAAGGCAATCCTTTTTTATATGTAGTATAGATTGAAAATGGACGAAAAATGACAATAATCATAGGTTATTGTGTATGAAAACTGTGAATTTTTACATTCATATACTAAATTTAGAATCATTTGAAACATATTAAAATTGACAATAATTATGGGTTTAGCTCATAAAAATTGCGAATTTAGATTTTACATAATAAATTTAGACTCATTTGAGATTAAGCAAAATTGTAAAGTTTTTATAGTCATTAAAAATTTGCATTTGAACTAAACAAACAAAATTGGACAAAAATTACGTGTTATAGCTCATGAAGGTCGCGAATTTTGACGTACAAACAAATAATTTACGTTCATTTCTATAAGAAAAACTCATGGATTATAGCCCATGAAAGTTGATAAATTTAGAGTCGCTCAAAAATAAAGCAAAGTTGGCAAAAATTATGGGTTAGCTCATGAAAATTATGAATTTTAACGTTCCCATAATAAATTTAAATTTATTTGAAACAAACTAAAATTGACAAAAATCATGGAATCTAACTCATGAAAATTACAAATTGTAATATTCACATAATAAATTTAGATTTGTTAGGAACGATTTATAATCGACAAAAATTATGGACTACAAGCCCATGAAAATTACAAACTTTTATCTATTTATCATAAATTTATATTCGTTTGAAATGAACCGAACTTGACAAAAATTGTTAGTTAAAGTCTTTAAAATTGCAAAGTTTGATATACAAATAAATAATTTACATTCGTTCCAAATAAACAAAAATAATAAAAATTATGGGTTATAGCCCATGAAAATAGTAATTTTTTATTTACATATTATAAATTTAGATTTGTTCGAAACAAACCAAAATTGGCAAATGTTGTGGAATATAGCTCATGAAAATTAAGATTTTTAACGTGCACATAATAAATGTAGGTTTGTTCGTACCAAAATTGAAAAAATTGACAAAAATCAGGGGTATAACATAAATTTTTTGAAGTTTGACGTTCCTATAATAAATTTAGATTCATATCAAATGAACTAAAATTGATAAAAATCATGGGTTATAGCTAATGAAAATAATAAATTTTGATGTATATATAATTTATATTCTTTCGAAATGAAATAAAGGGCAAAATTTGTGGGTTATAGCTTATTAAAATTGCAGTTTTGATGTTTCTATAATAAATTTAGATTCTTTCAAAATGAACTAAAATTTATAAAAATCGTGGATTATAGCTTATTAAAATCACAAATTTTGATGTACACATAATAAATTTACATTCATTCCAAACGAACAAAAGTGAGGAAAAAAATCATGTGTTATAGCACAGAAAATTTGAGATTTTTGATGTACACTAGATCATTTACATTTGTTTGACATGAACCAAAATTGACAAAATTTTAGGTTTTATCGCCAGAAAATCATGTATTTTTACATTTACATAATAAATTTAGAACCGTCCAGAACATTAAAATTGAAAAAAAATCATGGGTCAATTTTGATATTCACATGATAAATTTAGATTCATTCGAAACAATTTAAAATTGACATACATAATAGGTTACATGCTTATAGCTGATGAAAATCGTGAATTTTAACATTCACATATTAAATTTAGAGTCTTTCAAAATGAAGCAGTATTGAAAAAAACCGTGGGTTATATCGCATGAAAATTGTGAATTTTGATATTTTAATAATAAAATTAGATTTGTCTGAAATGAATTATAATTGACAAAAATCATGGGTTATAGCCTATGAAAATTACAATTTTTAATGTACAAATAATAAATTGAGATTCTTTTAAAATGAATAAAAATTGTTAAGAGTCGTGAGTTATATCTCATGAAAATTACAAATTTTAATGTACATGTAATAAATTACATTAATTCAAAGCGAGCAAAAATTGTAGGTCATAGCTCATAAAAATCGTAAACTTTGATGTACACATAATAAATTTACATTCGTTTGAGACGAAAAAAGGGTAAAAATCGTGGGTTATAGCCTACGAAATTCGCGATTTTTGATGTACACGAGATAAATTTACATTAGTTTGACATGAACTAAATTTGGCAAAAATCATAGGTTATGACACATGTACATTGTGAATTTTCATGTTTACATAATAAATTTTGCTTGAAACATGGGTTATATTAGTTCATAAAGTTACAAATTTTTTATCTTTATAGAATAAATTTAAATTCGTTTGAAATGAACCAAAACCGTGGGCTATATTTCCCATTGAAGATGGTAAATTTTTACACAGTAATAAAAAACTTGCATTTGTTTGAAACAAACGTAATTTGATAAAAATTGCATGTTATAGCTCATGAATGTCGCAAATTTTGATGTACAAACAAATAATTTACATTTATTCTAAACGAACAAAAAATAACAAAACTCATTGGTTATTACCCATGGAAATCGTGATTTGTGATGTATACATAATAAATTTAGGGTCGTTATAAATGAAGTAAAATTTACAAAATCCGTGTGTCGCTCATGAATTTTCATGTTTCCATAGTAAATTTAGATTTGTTAGAAAGAAAGTAAAATTGACAAAAATAAAGGGTTATAGCTCATGAAAATTATAAAATTTGATGTTCATATAATTAAATTAGATTTGTTCGAAATGAATAAGAAACAAAAATCGTCGGCTACAGCCCATAATAATTGTAAATTTTATGTATTCATAATCAATTTGTATTCGTTTAAAACGAACGAAAATTAACAAAATTGTAGGTTAAAAAGCTCATGAAAATAGCGAATTTTTTTATCTACAAACAAATTATTTACATTCGTTCCAAATTCCAAAAAGTAACAAAATCATGGGTTATAGTCCATAAAAATTATAATTTTTTATTTACACATAATAAATTTAGATTTATTCGAAACAAACCAAAATTAAAAAAATTATAGATTGTAGCTCATGAAAATCACGATATTTAAGGTAACTATAATAAATTTAGATTCCTTCAAAACAAACAAAAGTTGGTAAAAATCATGGATTATAACTCATAAACATTGCGAATTTTGACATGCACGTTAGATTTAGAGTTTTTCAAAACAATGCAAACTTTGAGAAAAATTGTTAGTTATAGTGCATGAAAATCTTGAATTTTTTGGTTCCCATACTAAACTTAGATTCATTTGAAACGAACTAATATTAACAAAAAAATACGTGTTATAGCTTATGAAAATCATAAATTTTGATGTACACAATAAATTTATAATTTTCGGCATGAAAAAGGGCAAAATTTTTAGGTTATAACTGATACGTGTCACCATGCGAATACCTTTGATTGCGAAATTATCAAATGTGGGTTTGAGAAGAAGACAGCAAAAGCACACAAAACAATTCAATTGACGAAGAAAAATACCTTCTCTAGATTATGAAGAATAGAAGATTATAAAATCTCTCATAATCTCTCTAGAATAAATAACAATCTCTCTATTCTCTCTAAACCCTAATCTCTTGATTAGAATCTCTTCTATTAATCTCATCTGATGTTTAGAAATCCTAAACAATTCTTATTTATATATCTTACGACGTGGATGATAAAATTGTAAATAACCAAGCCCAATGGAACTTGGAATATGCGTCAAAAGGAATTCAGATTCACCCAGGAAACGCGATCTGGTCGACCGCTTTGCTTGGTTCGGTCGACCGGCCAGAGAGTTTTTAACCCTGTAGGCGTATTCGTTTTCGGTCGACCGAAGATGAGCGATCGGTCGACCGATCTGGCCTTCGCAGTCGATGATGTTGGAAGCCCGATTGACCGGCCAGAGTGCTTGTCTGCTTTCTGTTTTCCTTGTCGTTTTCATGACTTTGACCTCTTTCGTCGTCACCAACGGCTCCACCACGCCTCTATTCTTAAGTTATCATGAGAATCGTTTATCCTCAAGCTCCCATGAGGATCCCTAACCTTCCGAAGCAGAGAAGAAGATACGCCCATATCATGGTTCCCCCCTTAGGAACCTGAAGTCCCGTTCAAGTTAGAACTTTAGCTGAGAAAATTCTCAAGCTCCTCCTTTGTTGAACCACCTGGTTTTGTTAAGAACCTGACCTTGATGTCCGATCAAGAAACAACTCCTTAGTCCCGCGTCTCGTCGTAGTCACCTTTCGCTCTAAATTACAATCCTTTTTCGGTGGCTCTTCATAAGACCTAATGAGTAACAAGACAAACTTCTTATTTGCATTCATTATCCTCTTCGCTCGGTTCACCGTCACCAAGGTTGTCTTCTTTGGAAGAGATGCCGAACAAAATATGAACTTATCACCGTTTTTGGTGAATATGTACTTCTGAGCCCGTCTTTCGTAGATTAAGTATCTATCCCATAAATATGGATTGCCCAGTATAACCTTACAAACATCCAATAAACTACGTCACACGTAACCTCGTCAATATACGACTCGTGGAGTGTAAATCTGAAAGTGCATTGATTAACTACACTTAGCCCCGTCTTCTTCTGAATCTATCCCAATGGATAGGGTTTTGGATGCTTGATCGTCTTTAAACCCAGTTTCTGAACCAAAGCCTCGGATATCAAATTCTTCTCGCTGCCTGGATCAACAATGGTATCTACCAAACTGGTCTTCACTTGTAACTTAAGAACAAAGAGTTGCTCTCTGGGGTCTTCGTCCTCCTTCGGGACCTACTTTCCTGCTATAAGGTGGAGACTATTGTTGGGCTCTGTCATCCTTGGGACTTTTTTTATATCTTATGCTATCACGTATGCCTTTTTTTCCTCATTCTTCAACCCCTTTGGTTTCAGATGAGGATACTTCTCCCAATACCGATCAACATGTCATGTTTTCTCGCAATGATTACAAATCAGTCCTATTTTTCTTGGATCACCCTTCTTCTCCTCCTTAGTTTGGGAACCACTAGACTCGCCTCTAGATTGCTTAACATTTCTCTGCGTCTCGTTGCTTTTTTTCTGCTTGCCCTCAATGGCAATAGCGTTTTTACGCTCGTCTCTACAATCGATTCGATCGTGAATAGCTTCATCTCCTTCCGGATGTATTCGTTCAAACCCACCATATACTTCATAAAGACCGAGTACTCCGTCGTAATATTAAGGACCATCGCTTGTTGTTAAAACTCAATCGTGTATTCTTGAACGGTTTGATTGAATCTTTGGCACAAGTCGTACCACTTGTACTAACATTCTTCCATGAATCCCACCGGATAGAACTGTTTTTTTAGTAGCTCATTGAACTTATTCCACGACATTTTTTTTCTCCTGCTTGCAGTAGGATTTTCACCACGTCAATGCATGTCCGGATAGCTTCAATGTCACAAAAAACAATCTTCTCTTTTGATGAATAGCCATAAAGAGTGAAATAGATCTCCATACGCTCGATCTAATCATCAAACCTCTCAACGTCGACACTCCCATCATAAACAAGAATATCTATTCTGAAATCAATCTTCAGATTCTGGTAAGAACCATTACCCCCTTGATGTGGAACAGTCCTGACAGCCTTGACCTCCTCATCGAAATCTGAATTTTCACTCTTCCCACCGGACTCTACAAGTTTCTTCTTGGACTTCGAAAAAGATTCTCCCTTTTTGTTCACTCCGTGGATGAGATCGACGAGTTGTGTGAGAGTCGATTCGATTGTTTCGATCTGTTTCTCTAATGCATCAAGGCTCGCTGAGTTGTCGTTATCCGCCATATTCTTCTTCCTTGATTTCTGGATCTCTTTTAAAGAAATAAGGATCTCGACTAACTTCTTGTATTACGATCGAGTAAGGACCATGCACAGGATATCCCTTCACAGGATCTGAATACGCTCTGATACCAACTTGATATGAGTCGCCGTGCGAGCAACTTTGATCGCGGAATTATCAAAAGTGGGTTTGAGAAGAAGATATCAAAAACACACAAAATAATTCAATTGGCAAAGGAAAATACCTTGTCTAGATTATGAAGAATAAAAGATTACAAAATCTCATAATTTTTCTAGAATAAAGAACAATCTCTCTATTCTTTCTAAACCCTAATCTCTTGATTAGAATCTCTCTTCTATTAATCTCATCTGATGTTTAGAAACCCTAAACAATCCTTATTTATATGTCTAACAATGTGGATGACAAAATCGTAAATAATCAAGCCCAATGGAACTTGAAATACGCGTCAAAAGGAATCCAGATTCACTCAAGAAACGCGATCCGGTTGACCGGCCTGCGTGGTGCGGTCGACCGGCCAGAGAGGGTTTTTAACTCTGTAGGCGTATCCGTTTTCGGTCAATCGACGATGAGCGATCGATCGACTGGTCTGGCCTTCGCGGTCGACCGATGTTGGAAGCCCGGTCGACTGGCCAGAGTGCTTACCTGCTTCCTGTTTTTCTTACCATTTTCCTGACTTTGATCTCTTTCGCCGCCACCAACTTCTCCACCAACGTTTCTATTCTCAAGTTACCATGAGAATTGTCTATCCTCAAACTCTCATGAGGATCGTTAAGCTCCCGAAACAGAGAAGAAGATACACCTGTATCAATAACCCATGAAAATCACATTTTTTTGATGTACACAATAAATTGTGATTCTTTCAAAATGAATAAAAATTGACAAAAACTATGAGTTATAGCTCACGTAATTATCAAATTTCGATATACACAATAAATTTACATTCATTTCAAACGAACAAAATTTTGGCAATAATCATTGGTTATAGCTATGAAGCTTGAAATTTTTGATATACATATAATAAATTTTGATTTGTTAGAAACAATCAAAATTAACAAAAATCGTGGATTATAACTCATGAAAATTGCTATTTTTGAGGTACACATAATAAATTTAGATTTGTTCAAAATGAACAAAAAATTAACGAAAATTCTGGTTTATAGCTCAAGAAAATCGTGAATTTTGACGTTCACATTAAATTTAGAGTTTTTTTTGAAATGAAGCAAAATTGATAAAAAATCGTGGGTTATTACGTATGAAAATCGTGAATTTTGATGTTCGCATAATAAATTTAGAATTGTTGAAATGAACTAAAATTAACAAAAATCAGGGGTTGTAGCTCATAAAATCGCAAATATCAATGTACACATTATAAATTTACATTCGTTCAAAATGAAATGAATTGACAAAAATGGAGGGCTATAGACCATGAAAATCGTGATTTTTGATGTTCCAATAAATTTTAGATTCTTTCGAAATTAACCAAAATTGGCAAAAATCATGGGTTATAGTTCATAAAAATTATAAAATACTATGTACACATAATAAATATACATGCGTTCGAAACAAATAAAAATTGGCAAAAAATGTGGGTTATAGCCCACAAAAATTTTGATTTTTGATGTACACAAGATTAATTTACATTCTTTTGAGATGAACCAAAATTAACAAAATCATGGGATATGTCGTATGAAAACTATAAATTTTTATTTTCACATAATAAATTTGGAATCATTCGAAACATATTAAAATTGATAAAAATCGTGACTTATCACTCATGGAAATCACAAACTTTGATATTCACATAATAAATTTAGATTTGTTCGAAACAAATTAAAATTGAAAAAACAAATCATGGGCTATATTACCCCATGAAAATTATAAAGTTTTATGTAGTCATTAAAAAATTGCATTCATTAGACACAAACCAATGTTGTGACTAAACTTGCGGTTCCATTAAAGCTCCCCAGAGATATTTTGTTTGTGGACTTGACTTGTGTGCCAACCAGCCCCGCGTGACCTTGTTTTCAATTTAACTGCCAACTATAAACAAATAATTTTTAATGAAAAATAAGGGTGCCAACTGTAAACAAATAATTTTTAATGAAAAATAAGGGTCCCGCCCAGCTGCTTCTTCGTTCCCAAGCCATCTTCTAAGTTTCTTCAAATTACTCAAACAATGCTATGATGATTATTTCTCAAGCATATGTTTCCCTCTCGTTCTTTCTTAATTATTCATATTCCTAATTTCTCTCCTATTTAAAATGATGGGAGAGCATTTACTATATGGGATTTACTCTTCCCATCTTTTGTATTACTTTGTGTTGGAGAATTTGACAACCGAGAGGACTGACCTCACCGAACCGAAATAATTTGGTTCAATTCAAGTCTTGGGTCAATTTCGGTTCGGTTTACTTGAAATTCTTGAAATTAATGGAAACCGACTGAACTGATTGTTTGCTCTCCCTTGGTTAAAACCAAAATTTGATGTTTATATAATAGATTAGATTTGTTAATTGACAAATAAATAATTACAAAAATTGTGGGTTATAACCCATAAAAACTGCTATATATGTATATATAAATACATACATATATGTATATATACATACATATATACGTATATATATCTGTATACATAAATATATGTATACACATATATATGTATATGTACCTATATGTACATATGTATATGTATGTATATAAATATACATATGTATATACATCCATATATGTACATATACACGTATACATATACATATATGTATGTACATCCATATACATATACATATCCATATACATATATGTATATACATATACATATCCATATACATATATTTATGTATATACATATGTATATACATCCATATACATACATATATACGTATATATATCTGTATACATAAATATATGTATACATAAATATATGTATATACATATATATGTATATGTACCTATATGTACATATGTATATGTATGTATATAAATATACATACATATGTATATACATCCATATATGTACATATACATGTATACATATACATATATGTACATATACATACATATATATGTATATATACACACACATAAGTGTAAGTAAATGTGTATATGTGTGCGTGTGAATGTGTGTGTGTGTGTGTATATACACGCACACACACACACACACACACATACATACCTATAGGTACATACATATATGTATATGTACATGTATGTATATATGAATATATACATATATACATATGTATATCTATGTATATACATATATGTATGTACTTATATATATATATATATATGAGCAATATGGGTATGCTTGGTACCAAGCACAAAAAGTTGTGCTTGGTAGTGATGTGTCACATCCCCCTCCACTCATTCAAATATGGGACAACATTCACATGGGTATTGAGTGGATGAGGATGTGACACATCACTACCAAGCACAAAATTTGTGCTTGGTACCAAGCATACCCATTTTTCTCTATATATATATACACATATGTGTATGTATACATACACTTACATATATGTATGTGTATATAACTATATATATACATACACATATGTGTATGTATACATACACATACATACATACATTTACATATATGTATGTGTATATACATAAATATATGTACACACACAGATATATATGTGTATGTATACATACACTTACATATATGTATGTGTACACACACACACATAGATTCCTTCGAAATGAACCAAAATTGACAACAATCATAATTAACTCATGGAAATCGTAAATTTCAATTATAGAATAAATTGACATTCATTCTAAACTAATGAAAATGGGCAAAATAGTGGGTTATAGCTTACAAAAATTATGATTTTTAATATATATAAGATAAATTTACATTCATTAAAAGTGAACCAAAATATACGAAAATGGTAGGTTTTCTTGCATGAAAATCGTGAATTTTTACATTCACATAATAAATTTAGAATGATGTGTAACATAAAATTGACAAAACTCATGAGTTTTAGTTTATGAAAATTGCAAACATTGATATTCACATAAAAAATTTAGATTCAATCATATGAATTAAAATTGTCAAAAATTATGGGCTATAGCTCGTAAAAATTGCAAATTGACATTCACATATTATATTCAGGGTTTTTTGAAATAAAGTAAAATTGACAGAAAATCGTGAATTTTGGTAATTCCATATAAATATACATACATTCGAGACAAACTAAGATTGACAAAAATCCTTGGTTATAGCAAAGGAAAAATCAAAAATTTTGATGTACATGTAATAAATTAAATTTCATTCAAAATGAACAAAAACTAACGAAAATCGTAAGTTATAGCTGATAAAAATCACAACTTTTGATGTACAAATTTATATTCATTTGAAATGAACAGAAATTAGCAAAAACCATGGGTTATTAGCTCATGGAAGTCAAAATTTTTTATGTACACAATAAATTTACGTTTATTTTGAAACGAACAAAATTGGCAAAAATCGTGGGTTATAGCCCTCCAAACCAAAAATTACAATTTTTGATGTATAAAAAATGACTTTAGATGTACATTCATTCGAAACGAACCAAAATTGACTAAATTTGTGGGTTAATGCTCACGAAAATCACGAATTTTAATGTACAAACAAATAATTTACATTCATTCCAAATGAATGAGACTAACAAATTTGTCGGTTGTAGCCCATGTAAATCACGATTTTTATATACACATAATAAATTTAGATTTGTTCAAAACAAACTAAAATTGATAAAAACTGTTGATTATAGCTCATTAAAATTGTGATTTTTGACGTGTACATAATCAATTTAAATTTGTTCGAAACGAACCAAAATTGAAAAATCATGGGGTACAGCTCATAAAAATCGCAAATTTTGACATTTACATACTAAATTTAGAGTCTTTCTAAAAAGAAGCGAATTGACAAAAAATGGTAGGTCACAGCACATGCAAATTGTCAATTTTGAATTTTAGTAATAAATTTAGATTTGTTAGGAATGAATTAAAATTGGAAAAAATTATGGGTTTTAACTCATGAAAATCGCAAATTTCGATGTAGTCATAATAAATTTACATTCGTTTTAAATGAATAAAAATTGGCAAAATTTTTGTTTTATAGTCTATGAAAAATATGATTTTTAATTTGCACATAAGAAATTTAGATTCTTTGGAAATAAACCAATATTGATTAAAATCGTGGATTATATCTCATGAATATTACAAATTCCAACCTACACATAATAAATGTACATTCATTCAAAACGAACAAAAATTAGCAATAATTGTTGGCTATAGCTCATGAAAATTGTAAATTTGCAATGTCTACATAATAAATTTACATTCATTCAAAACAAGGTTTTAAATATCGGATATCGGGGAAATATCGGATGGCCAAAATTCATATCGGATTACGGATATCGGAGAAATATCGGGGATATGTGGTAAATATCGGAATGCCATAATGAATGTTAGCATACATAGTATAATGCATTAAAATGTAATCTCGACATATGTAATAAAATTTAAGCATACAAAATATGAATAATATATGTTTAGGATCACTAATCAACTTTCTAAAACAAACAAAAGTGCAAAGCAACGTTGCAACATTCGATCTGTTTTTTAGAGGGCAAAATGTCATTTGATATAATGGGGAAATCTTGATATCTCGCCCAAAAATTCCAAACACGATATATTATTTTGCAACAAGCTATATAAAAAGATATATTGGTCCACATATCGGCTAATATATCGGCCATATCAGGGATTTATCACTCAAAATAGCCAAAAAGCGGTAAAAGATATTTAAAGACCATATCAGTTGCGGCAAGTCCTGTAAAAGGATATATCGGGGGATATATCGGGCCATGTCGGGGATATTTAAAACAATGATTCAAAATAAAGAATAATTGGCATAAATCGTGGATTATAACATTAAAAAATTCCCAAAAATTATGGTTATAGCGCATGAAAATCGCGATTTTTGATGTTCCATAATAAATTTAGATTCTTTTGAAATGAACTAGAATTGAGCAAAATCGTGGGTTATAACTCGTAAAAATCGTAAAGTTTAATTTGCACATAATAAATATACATTCATTCAAAACAGACAAAAATTGGCTAAAATCATGGGTTACATCCCACAAAAATTGCATTTTTTTATGTACACAAGATAAATTTACATTCCTTTGAAATGATTTGATATTGACAAAAATCATATGTTTTACCGCATGAAAATAGTGAATTTTTACGTTCGCATAATAAGTTTAGAATCATTTGAAACATATTAAAATTTAAAAAAATTTGGGTTATAGTGTATGAAAATCGTAAATTCTAATACTCACATAATAAATTTTGATTTGAAATGAACCAAAATTGAAAAAAATCGTGGTCTACATTATCCTATGAAAATTATAAATTTTTATGTAGTCATCAAAAATTTGTATTCATTTCAAACAAATCAAAATTGACAAAAATCATGGGATATAGCTTATATAAATTGTAAAAATTCTAATGTATTCATAATAGATTTACATTTGTTGGAAACTAACCAAAAGCGAAAAAAATTATAGGTCAAAGCTCATGAAAATCGCAAATTTTGATGTATAAACAAATAATTTACATTTGTTCTAAATGAACAAAAAATAACATAAATCATGCGTTATAGCCCATGAAATTTGCAATTTTCAATGTACACATTAAATTTAGATTTGTTCGAGTTAAATCAGAATTGACGAAACTTGTGGGTTATAGCTTATGAAAATCACAAATTTTGTCATTCCCATATTAAATTGAGTCTTTCGACAAGAAGTAAAAATTGACAAAAATCCTGGATTATAGCTAACAGTCTCTCTTTTCTTCTACAGGCTATGGCAGAGGCTGCACATCCTGCATGCATTTTAGAGACGAGAAAGACAGCTCCAGGTCTACGTTTGGTGGACAAGTGGGCGGTATTTATCGTTTCTCATTATTTTGTACTTTCTTTTGTTTCTAGTAGTCACTAGAACTGTCTTCCCTGACAGGTACTAATTGGCGGTGGAAAGAATCATAGGATGGGTTTGTTTGATATGGTCATGATAAAAGACAATCATATCTCAATTGCTGGAGGTGTCACAAATGCTATCAAATCAGTAGACCAATATTTGGAGGAAAAGGGCCTTCATATGGCTGTCGAGGTATAGTCGCCTAATTTAATTAACATGCATATTTTGACCATGGGTTGTAATATTTACCGGTTAATTTTTATTTAGGTCATGAAAAGAGCTCAAGAATTCTTCAATTAGTTGTCAGATTGCTTTAATCTTTTACTACATACAAACTATGATATCAAACCATGATAGGTAATGATTCTAATAAACTCACATTAATTGATCTTAGATTCTACAATTATACTCGAATGCTTACTTTTATAACATCCAAGTTACACCATGAACCTATACCCATACCCGACACGTTAGGGAACCGTTCACCATACTTCTTAGACACTCATTAAATATATGAATACATTTATTCAGACGCGTGTTTAATTATGCAATACATACTTTAATTTAAAACACTCTGTCATACACTTCTTGAACATATATTATGCATTTCACATCCACTTCTGAAGCTTGTCGGACAAGCGTCGGATTTGTTTCAACCCATATTTAATTTAACAACTACTGCTTGTTCTTTGTGTATCTAACTCAGAACTATGATTTCTGCTCGTGTTTCAGCAGTGTCCCATTTCCCTAGCATTTACAAATTCGTTGTGTCCGGTACCCTCACCGGCCCCCGCATCCGCACCCATACCTGTATCCATGCAACTTAGCAAGAAATATGTCTGAAGTAAATATTAAGCACTCAACTTTCTGGTTACTAGTTAAGTATTACCTATTACTCTTCATTACCTTAATTTTCTTTTTTCTTTTTCTTGTTACCACTCAAGTATAATATCCATTGCTTATCTTCTCTGGTTTTCCTTTTTCCCCCTCTTTTCTTTTCTTTTCCCTTTTTTCCCTTCATTGTACTTCTTTTTTTTTTAGTTCGTTTCAGTATGTACCTTTCAGCAATGCTGTTCAATTGCTTATAATTTATTTGATTTCCTTTTACAGGTTGAGACAAGGACGTTAGAAGAAGTGATGGAAGTCTTGCAATACGCTATTCAGAATAACACTTCTTTGACCAGAATAATGTTGGACAATATGGTTGTACCTCTGCCCAATGGGGATGTGGATATTTCCATGCTAAAGGAAGCAGTTGACTTGATAAATGGTAGATTTGAGACTGAGGTATTGGGTTTTTCTTATTTATGTTGCTTTTCTTTTGGAGTTTCATCAGTCAAACATCACACATGGTGCCGTTAAAACTGGTGATTGATACTTTCCTGTTCATATTCATTAACGTCTAATGTTTGTATACACCTTGGCAAGCTGTGCACATTATCTTTTTGAGATCAGAAGTGTTCAAGTTTTTTCCTTTGATATGTTGAAGCAAGAGATGCTTATTTTACCTAAAATTTTCAATTCCAATAAAATTTTTAATCTCTCGAATTCAATATAAGTTAGATATAGCACAGGATTAATTATATACCTTGATATATCATTGTGACATTTTTCAATCAATCACCTGCAAATATGACATATTGTTGACATCGAATACAGAAGAAATGTTAGGAATTCATTCCGATGTTCCTCCTTTTGACTTTTCATCAGTTAAGATCTGGTTGCTTGAAGATGCAGCCAGTGTGAAAATAAGCTTAGATCAAAATTACAAAAAACAGCCAGTAATCTGATATTAGTTTGAAACTTGAATCACATACCAAACAGTTTATTATGTGATAGTAACGACCCTGCCAGTTTTGTTTTCCTTGCTGCGTTTTAAATTCGCTTCCATGTAAAGCAATTTACTAACAAAGTCCATAGTGACAGGCATCTGGAAATGTTACTCTTGAAACAGTGAAAAAGATTGGCAAAGCTGGAGTAACCTACATATCCAGGTAACTGTGAATTTCCTACATATTTCCATTTTTTGTTACAAATTTAAATTCTGAATTGCACATTTTTCTTGTAAATATCTTAGCTGTGAAATATAATCATATTCATATCTTTCCCAAATGAGTAGTAGAAAATGAAAGGTTATAATTTGTTTTCAACATGATATCCTGGATAACTTCATGCATGAAACTAAAGGGATATTGGATGTAAAAAACTTTTCATTTTGATTTTGGGTGGTTACGAAAAAAAGAAACTGACTGGAGGCTTTCACTTGTGATTCACGTATGTATAGGAAAGAAGTCCTATGGCTATGATGAGCCTACACTATTATATACTGTGAAATTTAAGAGATAAAAACCTGAATTCCTCATTCCTCCCTTGAAACAGAATTACAAGGGCTATTTATAAGCTAATACAACTAAACCAACAAAATAGAAAATCCTGATTTCTATCCCATGGAATCAGGAACAGAAAAAAAACAAACTGCTGATTTCCATCCCCTGAAATCAGGAACAGAAAAACAACTGCTAAGAAATCAAATCAGGATCTCTTTTATTCAAAAAACTATCTAAAAAATAGGAAGTTAATTATTCCCTAACTTTGAGCATATTTTCAACACTCCCCCTCAAGATGGGTTGTATATGTTATATAGACCCAACTTGCAACTTAGCTCCTCAAAGTTAGTCCTGGGTAATGCTTTGGTGAGAATATCTGATGTCTGCTGTCGAGTTGGAACGTAGTTCAATTTCACTACTGCATTGGTGATCTTCTCTGATATGAAGTGTCGATCAATTTCGATATGTTTGGTTCGGTCATGATGTACCGGGTTCTTTGCAATACTGATTGTAGCCTGGTTGTCACACATTATCTGAATTGATGAAGTACAACTTACTCTAAGCTCAGCAAGTAACCTTTTTATCCAAATTCCCTCACAGATTCCAAGAGCTAATGCTCTAAACTCTGCCTCAGCACTGCTTCTAGAAACCACTGACTGTTTCTTGCTTCTCCATGTCACTAAGTTCCCCCAAACGTATGAGCAGTACCCTGATGTTGACCTTCTGTCAGTAATATCTCCAGCCCAATCATCATCTGAAAAGACTTCAATGTCTCGATTATCTGATTTCTTGAATAAAAGACCTCTTCCAGGTGTCATTTTTAGAAAAATCAGAATTCTATATACTGCATTCATGTGTTCCTCTGTTGGATTGTGCATGAATTGGCTGACAACACTAACTGAAAAACCAATATCAGGCCGGGTATGAGAGAGATAGATGAGACGTCCCACAAGTCTTTGATATCTCCCCCTATCGACAGGTGCACTGTTTTTCTCTGACCCAATTTTCTTGTAAGGATCCATTGGAGTATCTGCTGGTTTACATCCAAGCATACCAGTTTCCTTCAGCAAATCCAGAGTGTATTTCCTCTGAGACACAATAATCCCTTTCCGAGATCTTGCTACTTCCATTCCAAGGAAGTATCTGAGGTCACCTAGATCCTTGATTTCAAATTCTCTTGCAAGGTGATCCTTCAACTTTTGTAGCTCCTCTTCGTCATCTCCAGTAAGAATGATATCGTCAACATAAACTATCAGGATAGCAGAATTCTTAGCTGGAGATGTTTTTATAAATAGAGTATGATCTGCTTGACATTGAGTGTATCCATATCTCATAACTGACTTTGCAAACCTGTCAAACCAAGCACGAGGAGATTGTTTGAGGCCGTACAAAGATTTTTTAAGTTTGCAGACTTTGTTGTCAGTTAGAGAATTGCCTAGGCCCGGTGGAACTTCCATATATACTTCCTCTTCGAGATCTCCATTTAAGAAGGCATTTTTTATATCCAGTTGATGCAAGGTCCAGTCCTGATTTGCTGCAAGTGATAGTAGAATTCTAATGGAATTGAGCTTTGCAACTGGTGCAAAAGTTTCTTGGTAGTCAATTCCATAGGACTGCGTGAATTCTTTAGCCACCAGTCGAGCTTTCAACCTTTCAACACTTCCATCTGCCTTATACTTGGTAGTGAATATCCATTTGCATCCAACTGGTTTCTTTCCAGGTGGGAGATCTGTCAGAACCCATGTATCGTTCTTTTCAAGTGCATCTATTTCTTCCTTAACAGCCTTTTTCCACCCAGTATGTTTGAGAGCCTCATGAATAGTAGTAGGCACCTGTATACTATCAAGTGAAGAAGCAAACACACGATATGGTGCAGACAATCCTTCATATGAAACATAATTAGCAATTGGATGACTGGTGCAAGTCCTGACACCCTTCCTCAAGGCAATTGGCATATCAGAATTATCAATAGTAGGTTTCACAACTTCACCTGAACCAGGACCTTCCTTTCCAGATTCACCAGAACCAGAACCTTCCTTACCTGCGCTAATTTCAGACGGACTTGGATTCACTTCAGAATGTTGATTTAGTGGATGTGTTTTATGCTCTATCTCTTCTCCAGTTTTCTTCCTTCTAGTATAGACATGAAGGTTCTTAACTGCAAGTTGTGGAAATGTTGATTTTGGTGAAGGTGGAGATTGACTTTCAGTTGAAGGAAGGATGACAATAGGTGACGGATTTTCGAATGGTATGGATTCTTGAAATTGAGGTGAGTGAGTTGGTGGATTAGTAGTTTCCAACAAGTCCCAAAACTGATGTTCACTCAATTTCTCCCCCTGGATATCAGGTTTGGTGTAGTATGGTGTGTTCTCAAAGAATGTTACATCCATGGTGTTATACATCCGTCTTGTCATTGGTGAATAGCATTTATACCCCTTTTGGCTTGGAGAATACCCTAGGAATATACATTTGTGAGACCTTGGGTCTAGTTTGCTGCGGTGTTGGGGGTAAATATGGACAAATGCAGTACACCCAAAGATTTTTGGAGGTAGATTAGAATGAAGGATTTTGGTGTGTGGGAAAGACTGATGAAAGACTTGATAAGGAGATTGGAACTTTAAGACACGCGAAGACATTCTGTTTATTAGGTAAGTGGCGGTTAAGACAGCTTCCCCCCAATATCTTTGGCACATTTGATGAAAACATGAGACACCGAGCAACTTCAAGAAGATGCCTGTTCTTTCGTTCAGCAACTCCATTTTGTTGTGGAGTGTCAACGCAAGAACTGATATGGACAATTCCTTGACTCAAAAAGTAAGTTCCCAAGGTATTTGTAAAGTATTCTTTTGCATTATCAGTTTTGAAGGCTTGGATTTTTTTCTGGAACTGAGTTTGTATCATCATGTGAAAATTTTGGAAAATGTGACCAACTTCTGATTTTTCTTTCATGAGAAAGACCCAAGTAAGACGTGTGTGATCATCAATGAAGGATACAAACCAACGACCACCTGAGATGCTGTTAATTCGAGAGGGACCCCAAACATCACTGTGAATTAATGAGAATGGACTGGATGGTGTATATGTGAGACGAGAATAAATAGTACGAGTGTGTTTAGCAAGTTGGCAGATTTCACAATGTAAGGAACTCATATTTTTATTAATGAATAAATCTGGAAACAACTTTGCAAGGTACATGAAATTGGGATGTCCTAGACGATAGTGTAACAACATAATGTCACTATCCTTATTGACTCTAGATTTTGAAACAGAATTAAACTGACTTGAGAATGGACCCTTGGACTGAACATAACTTGCCCTTGAACCTTGTCTTGTTGAAGGAAGATTGCCTTTGAGAAGATAGAGCCCAGAACACAATTCAGCACTGCCAATCATCTTCCCGGATTCCAAGTCCTGAAATTCACACAGATAAGGAAAAAATTTAGTTACACAATTGAGATCTTGGGTTAATTTACTAATTGACAGTAAATTACAATCCAAATTAGGCACATGGAGAACAGAGGAGAGAAACAATTCATTCGTGAGTTTAATGAAACATGTTCCTGCCACTTTAGAGTGGGACCCATCAGCAATTCGAACCGTGGAGTTATCAGTGCATGGTTTATACTCATCAAACAAAGTGGCATCTCCTGTATCAGCAATTCGAACCGTGGAGTTATCAGTGCATGGTTTATACTCATCAAACAAAGTGGCATCTCCTGTCATGTGGTCCGAAGCTCCTGTATCAACTATCCATGATCTGGATATTCCACTGTTTACAGTAAAGGCCGTAGGAGATTGTTTCTGTGCCACTAAGCATGTACCTGGTGTAGAAGAGTTAATAGTTGCCTGGTTAAATAATCTCTGAAGGAGTTCCATCTGTTCCTTGCTAAATGGACTAGTTTCGGCTGCTGGGCTGTCTTCTGTGGTGGCAGCAACGTGGGCACGACTTTCTTTATCATTAGATCGAAAGGATGGTTTCCAATCAGCTGGCTTTCCATGAAGTTTCCAACACTTTTCTTTGAAATGTCCTGGTCTTCGACAATGTTCACACCATGGTCTCTCCTTTTTTTGTCGATTGTCATAATTTCCTGCTATGTTGGATCCACGGGCTGCAAGAGCTGAAGCTTCCAGGGTTGTTGCAGTGGTGTCAGTTGAACCCATCATCACTTTCTTGCGGCTCTCTTCACGTCTGACTTCAGAGAAGGCTTCCCGAAGGCTAGGTAGAGGTGTTGTGCCCATTACACAACCTCTGACCTCATCTAGGTTTTTATTAAGACCTAGAAGAAATTTGAAAGTTCGTTTTTGTTCTAAAATTTTCCTGTATAAAGCAGCATCCTCAGTACACTTCCAGAGATGAATTTCAAACAAGTCTAGGTGCTGCCAATGACGGATCAAAGTATTAAAATATTGGGTAACTGAAAGTTCTCCTTGGCGAAAGTCATGGAGAATAGCTTCAACTTGAAACAACTCAGAGGTGTTTTCTGAGCTGGAATAGGTTTCCCGAGCAGCATCCCAAATTTCCTTTGCGGTTCCATACAAAAGAAAATTTTCTCCGATCTCATTCATCATAGAATTGATGAGCCATGACATCACCATATGATTTTCGGTCTTCCACTTCCTGAATTTGGGATCTGTTTTATCTGACATCACAGCTTCACCAGTAAGATAATCATCTTTGTCCTTCCCGCATATGAACATCATAACTGATTGCGACCACTGTAGAAAATTGTGGCCATTCAGCCTGTGACTCGTGATCAGGGCAGAAGATGTGTCGAATCCACCGTTATTTAGAACACCAGAATTTCCTTCCATCGGAGAGGTCGCGTCAGACGAAGAGGCGTGAGAGGTCTGAGATGCCATTCCGTACTTGGGCATGATGGACACGACCAGAGATGAAATGAGGAGGATAGAATTTGGTGGAGAGAAGAATTGGCGGCTGTGATAGCTGAGAGAATTAGGGTTCAGGCCTGATGGTGTAGCGGCTGTGATAGCTCTGATACCAAGTGAAATTTAAGAGATAAAAACCTGAATTCCTCATTCCTCCCTTGAAACAGAATTACAAGGGCTATTTATAAGCTATATTAGGAAGAGTGACTGTATGGTTGCATGGATTGAAATGCACGAGGGTTAGAAGGAAACTAATTGCATGTCTCAGTGTCATTATATACCAAAAAAAAGGGTAGCCCAGTACACGAGACTAATTGCATGTCTCAGTGTCATTATATACCATTGTGGGCTCTAGGGAGGGTCAAATGTACACAGCCTTACCCCTACATGCGAAGAGGCTGTTTCTAGGATTTGAACCCATGGCCTCCAGGGCACAAGGAAACAACCTTACCGTTGCGCCAAGGCTCACCCTCAGTGTCATTATATACCAATGACACTTATAAATATAAAAAGAAGCACATGGTTTTTCATCATGTATCTGACATAAACTGGGATTCATCACAACTTTGCTAACAATTAAGAGTATGTGTGTACTCAGCACTACCAAAGTTGTGATGCATATACTAGTTTAACGTACATTTCCAGTGTTATCTGAATACATGTGCTGGTTTTGCATTATAGTCATTATATGAACATGATAATTTCTTTAACAATTTACAAAAAAAATTGGCTTTGTTGACGGTGTATTTAGTAGTTATGTAACATAAAAAGTCAAAACATTTGTCAGTTATTTTCTAATCTCTCTGCTAGAGTTCAGGTCTAATCAACCGCCACAGGTTGCTTTCCCCTTCCTCCTATAAGAACATGGTCTGCGATAACTATATCTAAGATTTCAAATCTCTTATTGAACTGTTATATGTAAAACTAAATCATATTACATATGATTGACTTCAACAATATATTATCCAAGTCACTTATTTTCTCTTACATCTGTTCCTTTTCTGAATCGTTGAGGTAAACATTTTAGCTTCATAGACTAGTGTCAAGCCAGGTTGAGCCTCCTTGCTGATATTCTTTATAACTACCCAATCGACCCAACAAAAAAGGATTTGACCTGTTCTTATATAACTGCTCATTACTAAATTCAAGACTGCTTTGGTTGAAAGGATTCTGACTATTTTATCATCTTGGTTGGTATTTATTTTTGTGCAGTGGGGCATTGACACATTCTGTGAAAGCGCTTGATATCTCCCTGAAGATTGATACTGAACTGGCCCTTCAAGTTGGCAAGCGTACGAATCGAGCATAATAGTGAGCAGCATCCATGATGCAGCTCAATTTTCAGATTTTACTGGCCATCAGAATCTTATTAAAAGAGAAACTCATAGTTACATACTTTTACATTATTAGAGTATCAAGTATAGTTTAATTTAATTTACTTTATTTCCCCCCATATGTTGTAATCTATAAGGTGTCTGCGAGAAAAATGAATATAAGCCCTTTCAGGAATTTATAAATAATTATTACATATGTATTATTAATGCCACAGGCGCGGATGAATGGATGCCTAAGGGTACTCATCTGAAAATAATTTACAGGAAATTGGAAAAATTGAAAGCCGAGATATCTGCATAAGATAATCTCTCTTATTTCTTGCATGTCAAAATTCTCTCTTGCAACAGATATTCTAATTAGTCTTGAAACTGTAACTGATTTTAGTTTTTGACTTCTTTTGTAAAGTATCGCATATTCACAGGTGCAAAATGATAATTATCTATGATGTGACTATGTACTGAAAGCTTCATCATTTACCTCTTCCTGTATTACTCCCGAGTGATTAGAAGGGAATGGAATTTTTGGTAGCTCAGTAGGCATCCGATCTTTTATTTTGGGGCCTGTTGGCTTATAAAAAAGTGTGACCATAACTGACAATTTTAACTTGCAAAATTAGTTGCAGATATAGTTCAATCCATTTGTTTTCATATAGTTGATGTTTCTTGTGATTAAGAAAGGAGTCCTTTTATGTAAAAATGACTTGCATGGAGTCCATAACAACTTTTCTTCTCTTTTTTATTAATACAAATTGGATTATTTTTAGGAGCACAGTTGCGAACTTATTATAATCATAATGAAAGTAGAAGTTGCAACTGAACCTGCAGTTACAATTTGTAGTTTTTACGAACCAAACAGATGGAAAACATTACAGGCATACCCCTAACCACACCTTGGGGCACACCCCCTCTCTTAGCTATAATGTACGGGGTTTATTTTAGATTTTTTTAAAAATCTAAAGTGGGCCCTGTGCACTTTAGCTGAGAGGGGGGTGTCCCAAGGTGTGGTTAGGGATGTGCCTGTAGTGCCACTCCAAACAGATATCATGTTTGTTCACAAACATTGTGCTTCTATACGTGGCCCTGTAGATAGTACTATATTCAATATAGTGCCGGCCCTTAGTGCCCGAGATTTCTCAATACATTAACTAAATGAGATAATTAACAAGTCCGTCTCTTTAAAATTTTGGCTACTGAAGTACTGATACATGAGTAACAAGAAGATACTAATTTCGCAGGATGACTGTTCTCCACATTCTCGTCTCTCATTCCAAAAAGGGGTTTTCAGATATTAGCACCTTACATTGAAGGTAATTTTCTATTAGCCCTTTATATCTCCATATTTTGATATTAGTCCCCTCAAGTTGCTACTATATGTTAATATGAGGGGCTCATATCAAACACATCATGGCTATTTGAGGGGCTAATATCAAAATATGAACCTAACCATAGGGGCTCATATCAACATACCATAGCTATTTGAGGGGCTAGTGTCAAAACATGAAAATGTAAGGGGCTAACACAAATTACTTATATTAAGGGGCTAATATCTAAAAAAGCCCTTTTAAAAACTAGAGTTAATTGTGAATAGACCCACTCGGTTACAAAAAGACTCCCTATAGTTCTATTTGTTACGAATAGAACCCTTGCAGTAATCTCTCTCTCAAATTCGTTAAAAGGATTCGAGGTAGACAGACCTCATATAGTTCTATTGGTAAGAATAGACATATGATTGCTATTTTTTTAAAAGAGTTAAAAAAGTTCACTAAGGGTGGTATTTGCAGTATTCGCTATGGAGCCAATAATGTAGGGAGTATATTTGCAACAAATAGAACTCCCTGGGGTCTGTTCACAAATAGCATTACAGGGATTCTATTCGCAATTACCCCTAAAACCAAGCTTCTAAACTTTCTCTGCAGTAATAGTAGCCAAAATTAATCCAACACCATTCTACTTTTCTGGTGAACACCTTGAGTGTTAATTGAAAGAACGACTCGCCGATGAAATTACATATTAACATGCAACTACGAACAGTCATTTAACGCAGCATCATGGAAAACTACACGTTCATATAATTATAAGAATTGCTTGCTCCCCCTGATGCCGATAGTTTTACATCAAAAGGCTTTCTTTTATTTCCTTATTAAGGATGCATTAAACATTGGTTTTACTTTTACATCTACATACACTTTTGACATCATAACGCCCAGAATGGCTTTCCTGATTTAAGTTAATAAATAACAGAAAATAAGAATAAATATCACTAATCTTATTAGTTCCACTAATACACACCTCCGTCAAAAAAAACAACTCCTCATGCTCGTGAAAAACCGCCACCTCATTGAGCAGTTAATTTATCACACAATGACTTGTATGCTGCGCTACAATGCTTGAATTTTTCCTCGGCCACTGTCTGTTCATGCCAAAAGAAAAATGAAAATAAAGTTACACATTTCGTTCTCCAAATTTTGTAAGATAAATACTACAGGGCTTCCGCGTAAAACTAATTCTGGATCAAATAATAATAATGTAGATCCCAGAACTAAATAAATGATATCTATGAGTTACCTTCGATGAACCCTGGTGGCGATCAGGATGCCATCTTAGAGCACAGGCTCGATACCTGGAGGAAAAAAAATGTAACAAAGAAAAATGACTTGTCACCTCGATATACAACCATGTCAAATGTTAAATTGCCACACTATATAATTAATTCAGTCTCAACATACATCTGAGGAAAGCAGATGTCAAATAACCTACATGCTCGAACCAGACGCCTCAAAATTGAAGAACATCAAAAAGTGGGTCTAAAAAATCCGACTCCCTCAGTAATGCAGTATTTTCACCAAGGCACCTTTGAATAAAACAAAGGCCAGGAACAGATAGTAAACAATAAATCGGCAAGCAAATATGATTATCTTCCCTGTTCCTTCACTATAGGCTAATCATATTTCCCAGGTATCCATACGTGCATACCTCTTCATAGTTCATACATGCTATTTTCACATTATTACTTGTTACCCTTCAAAACACACAAAGTGTGCTCAAAATATTGAAAAGCAATCAAATAATTGGCGCAAAAAGGATTAGAACTTACGCATTTTTTACTTCTTCGAGTTTTATTGGACCGTAACTTTTCAACCCAAGTGCTAACCGTTCTGAAGTTAAATCTGATTTTGGGGGGCTATCGACTTCATCATCTGTTTCATCTCTCCAATTCCAAGAGCTCGTACGGTTAGTTTGGCCAGAACGGTTCCTCCAGTGGAAATTGTCTGAGGTTTCAAAAGACCAGTAATAGAAGCCGCCCCCTCCAAAGGCTGACCTGAATATGGTTTCAGCATCATCATCATCATCATCTTCTTCTTCTTCTTCTTCGTTTGCACAGAAGTTGAAACCTCCTTTCCCTGAATGAATTAAATAGCAAACATATAGTTTAATGAAAACTTGAATAATAGAGGAATCCACTCACATCAAAATGCTTATCCCTTCAGTTTAAGGGTATAGTTTACTTAATAATTGTTGATATACGTGGTAACGTAACACCATGCTTCAAGAGGTCTAGTGTTTCAGACATAAACAAATTCAGTTCAGAGTTGTACTTAATTTGTAGTACACAAAAGAAGGACTTATGGTACGATTGGATAAGATAATTTGCTTTGGTTTTTTCAATTTCAACAAAAAAAGGGGAAATCCTCGAGACTAATGAAAGAAAATGAAGATTTTAACCTTAGTCAAAAATTCTTTTCTACCCTCCTATCCTGATTGAGGTGTGTGTTTGAAAAGAGAAGGGTTCATGGGGCATGAAGTGTACATTTCAGTGTTGAGGCGTATGCTTCTAGGGACAAATCGTTTTCCTTTTGCACATCGAAGAAATTATCCTTCAAAATTATAGATAAGACAGCCTCAAAGTGCGCTTCAAAATGGTTTATCAAACATTGAATAGTATGTCACTAAGTATTTAAAGCGTGCTCAGTAAAATTCCCGCAACTATATACTCTATTTAACCATGAAATCCCTACAGGGTATAAATGTAAACATGCAGGATTAAACACATTTATCGTTTTCCTTTTTCACATAGAAGAAATTGTCCTTCAAAATTCTAGATAAGACAGCCTCAGAGTGCACTTCAAAAAGTTTTTTCAAACATTGAATAGTTTAATCACTAAGTATTTAAAGTGATACTCAGTAAAATTCCCGCACTATATACTCAATTTGGCCATGGAGTCCCTACGGGGTATAAATGTAAACATGCATGATTAAACACATTAATCTTCAAAACAAACACAGGTGTGCTGAACACATGGGATTTGAGTGTGTTGGAGACCAAACAAGTGATCATATAACAATAATTTAAGAGTGAGAGAAGATGAATATAAAGAAGGAACGCATCTTTTTTATAGCTTACATCTTAGCCATGCACAACTCATGTCACCTTTATATTCAAAAATAGTTAATCAAACACCTAAGAAGAAACAAAACATAAGAAGCATCTAGAAAGGAAGAATACGAAGAAAGGAAGATGCAAAAAATTACTTACTTTTGTTGTTGTACTTTCCCCACTGCGGTTCATTTGATCCAAAACCATTTACTTTTGCTCCCTTTGACCAATATTTTCTTCTAAACCATGCTGTGTCATCATTTGATGAAAAACTATGTGGATCATCTTCGTCCTTCCAGCTCTGAAAACAAGAGGAAAAAGGTTTGCCAAGCGGCTTCAGGAAAATATTTTGACACACATGCATGATAATTTAAATAATTAATACGAATCCTTCTTCACTGATACTGTCACTTGTAGGGTGTAAATGTGGATGGAATTTCATATCATATGCTAGAATTTGATTGTCAGGTTAGAGCTAGTTTGTTGTAAGGCCTAATAGCAGCTGTAGACGAATGATTCAGCATTATATGGATAAAAGTATTAAAATACATTTCCATATGTGGTAAGCTAATATCGTGTGTATGCATATACAAAATATATTAAAATGGGAATGGATTCCTAGCCTCCAAGGTTTAGCTCTCCATGGTAATACAAGAATGTCAAGAAATTAGAAGGTTCAAAAGGATTAAAGAAAATAACTTCAAGAAAGAATCACATTCATAATAATAAATATATTTATAGGACGTTGCCCAACAACAGCAATGTTGGCGTCAAATACGCTACTAGTGCCGAACAAAGAAAAACTGAAGAAAGTACAACTTTATCAAGCTTTAAAAAAGAGTCCAAAGAGTAAAGATAATAACACAGGGGCTAGGAGAAAAAACTTAATAAAATAAAATGAGAACCAAATACAGACAGCCAATGAGCTTAAAAACAACTGAAGTATAAGCTTTATGCAAACCTGAAATAGATATTCCGCATAGTCAGACATATTGCGCAACAATGCTCTTTTCGATTCTATCCTACTCATCCTTTTTGCATAATAATTGAACCTCTGCAGGTAACATTTACTCATAGCATAAGTCCAAAGAACTGTTTTCTACTATGGAATAACAAGACATGTAAAGTTCACAAAACTTGAGTGAGAATACTGAATCTTGTGCTGATAATACTCCTTTGTCCTTGGATATATAATAATAATAATAGTAATAATGCAATATTTTTAAACAAAACCCTACAGCCAAACATGGAGGTTGCTTGGACTTTAAACCAAGGATTTATCACAACCCTTTATGAATGATTTTTTGAGTAGTGACAAGAAATATATGGTTTGAAGAAGAACAGTTCCGAAACAACTACACAGTAGCACTACCAATTGTTTTGAAGCTCATCATAAAACAGTCATTTTGTGATTCAACAATGAGAGTTGAATATTACCATAAGAGTTGAATAAATTTTAATAAGTCATTGAAACATCTAGTACCAAAGTGGTATGCCATATCAAAGGAACCCACAACATTGCTCTACTAAGCACTTAACTTCATATCTCTAGCAACATATCACATAGTCACAAAAGATCTGCTTTTAGTGCATGTTCATAACAACTATCTACATTTCCAGAACCCAACTCTGTATTCCAGAATAGAGTTAGCACCACGTCCATAAAAGAGACTGATTAGCAATGTCATCACAACTATAAAAGTCCATCATGAACCTAATTACATTACAGACTAGAGTTAGCACCATTTCCATAAAAGAGACCAATTAGCAATGTCATTGCATTTATCAAATCCATCATGTATTGTCCAGGAGATCTCCTAGTCTCCCTCATCAAGCATAACAGTCAGTATCAAAGGAAATTGGTATTTCTAATGAGAAGTAAAATGTTTCCATATGCTTGTCTTTAGACTTGCATCTTATAAAATTGATGCGAACACTAAATGGGTGAATTTACATTGCCAAATCTACTTTTCCCAATTCATATACACCTCCATCTAAAAGATTCCAGTGTGTTCTGCGTTAACTTTCCTTCTTCCAGGAGAATATGAGTTCAATGCTCACTGCTCAATTGCTCTATAGATTCATTGTGCATGAATTCAGTACTATAACCAACCATTTCAAATTTTAAGTTGATAGCTGAATACAGTATAATTCTTAGTAGTCTTGGCCAAAGCATTAATCATGGTGATCGCCAAGATGAATGCATCATCTATAGCACATGTGCCAGATATTTCTCCCTATGTGCAATAAATTTCATATATGAATGGAAGTATCTTTGTTAACTTCAGTTGTATTCTAGTTGAAAATAAAATCATATCAATTTAGCAGACAGAAAGAGAATCATCTTCTAGTTACTCTCTCATATTGCAAACCTCAAATTAGAGAGACAGAAAGGTCTAAATGGTGAAAATAGTTTTCTTCTTTCAACAATAAAAGGGGAAAAAGAATTAGGAGATGCTACCTTTGTTTTATGTGAACCCCCTCCCTGCAAAGCAGAAGAAGGTTTTAGTATGGATCCAATTCTTCAGAACAATAAACTCTGAAATGCTAGCAGTTCCAGATATGAATTGAACTTAAAAAATGATTTCCGGAGGCATACAGATAAAGATAAAAACATAAAACAGGATATACTTGCTAAAGGATGACAGCTGAACCTGTAGTTTGATTGTAGATATACGCGTGTACATAAGTTATATCACATTGCTTGATATCCTTAGAACAAATTTCATTTTCATGTAACGCAGAAAGAAAAGAGATGACTGATTAGGGTAAAAAATTAAAAAAAATCATAATTGCCATCTGCATTATCCACCATGCTACTTATGTTCATATTGATCTCTGTGCTAGTAGGGATCACCAGCCATACCATCAAAGAAGCAATATCCACCAATATAAGTTCAAACACTATTTACTTAAAAGAATTTGACCTAGATATGCCGACTTGATAAGGCTGTGGTGTATATTTTTCAGATTTTGGTCGATTCTGCTGATTTCTGAGATTTTTATCATGGGTTTTCATCCTGTATACATCATTAGTCAATTCTGATTTCAGTCAAACTAGGGATAGTGGATGCCACTCAAAAGATAGCACAAATATGGACTGCTAAAGTTACAAAAGATGCAGTTATTATTAAACTTTCCTCATTATTATGACGATTTTAATTCCTCAGCAACTATGATATTACATTGGCTGATTGAAAAAAAAAAACTAAACTAAACTTTCAAACTTCTTCCTCTATTTTCAATCCCTTAGTCAGTTTCAAGTTTTCAAGCCATTTTCTTATGGTTGCATTCTTCCTCGAAAATTTCTACGCTACCACTTTCAATAGTTCCTATTTGAAAAATAAAATAAAATCACACATTTCAATTACATGCTACGAAATTTATTCCAAATGATCCATTTTACCTATAAAAGTTTCCAATAGAGAACAAAAGATCACACATTCCTACAAAAATTACGAACTTTATGTCAACTAAATAGAAAAAAATTGGGGGAGAAAAAGAGAGGAAGAAACTTACATAATTGTAATGGCTTCTCCTTTTCCTTTCTAATACCGGAGTAGAATGAAAGAGAGAGATCGATCTCAAATTACAAGGAGAAAATTGAGGAATAGAATTCGAATATTTTACTGCGTGATTCATCATTTCATTTTTCTACAGATATTTTAATGATGACTTTTGGTGGGGGGGGGAATAGGAAAAAGGAAGAAAAGAATTTGATGGTTTTTTGCTGGTTCTCTTGGTGCGGTTCGATGAGAGAACGAGAGAAACCCTCGGTGGGTGACGGGTCGGATCCAATGATGCCCACTTAATGCTCCATTATAAATGGGTAACCAGGCCCGATAAATCGTAGCCCGATCCAAATGCAATCCGAAATTTCGGATTGGATCCTCGAACGCTCATATCGGAAATGGTAAAGACTAGAGTGTAAATAAATGGTTTGTTATGTATCCATAAAATTGCCAGGCAATAATAAATTTTAGATTTGTTTGCCCTTGCTAAAGCTCCTGACTTTATCTTGTGAAGAAATACGATCTCATATAGGCCAATAAAATAGTTTTTTTTTTAATTTATTTTTTTATATAACGCTGCTTAAATTTATTTCTATCACGGGGATAAGTTGTCCAAAAAAAAAAAAAAAAAAAAAAACATTTTGCGGATGTAACAAAAACATCTGGATTGAAGAAGTTGCACTAGTGACCAAAGCAGTAGTTAAAATACAAATTTTGAGCTAACAGCAGCATGTAATAACCTTCGTCCACACTACAGAAATATCCGAATCCAGTTTCCCTTCATCCATCTTGCAAAATAAATGCAGTTTGACTTCGCAAATAACTGCAAATTCAAAGAGCGATTTCACCTACACAAACACCAAGGTAATAGTTTTCCGCCATGTTCTTTTCCAAACAACACAACTTTACTACCCATAAAAAAAAAAGAGGAAACCACACAACTTTCATAACCTGGCGCACTTCAAGACAAGCATAGAGTTAGAAATTAACCAAATAATTAACAAATGGTTTAACAATTGTTCGAGTAATTATTCGGTCATATTTGATTCGGTAGTTCATTTACAACTAAACATTAATTTGTTTGTTTATCACATATTCGTTTAAAATTTAATCACTTATCATTTGTACTATTACACATGATACCATATTTTTAACCTACTTAACATTTCTACTTAAGTTTTATGTATTGGTTTTAAGACTTAAATTTATTTTCTAATAAAAATTTTGATTTAA
Organism: Asparagus officinalis; assembly: GCF_001876935.1. NCBI lineage: Eukaryota > Viridiplantae > Streptophyta > Magnoliopsida > Asparagales > Asparagaceae > Asparagus > Asparagus officinalis. The sequence goes on along the minus strand of NC_033800.1, from coordinate 142,278,855 downwards.
ATATATATATATATATATACATCATATATTATATCATATATATTATAAAGGAATAATTTTTATTTATGAATTTAAATACTATTTAAAAATTAAATTCTTCAACATAATAAATATACATTGATATTCGTTAAGTATTCGTGAACATTTGTCAAACACCAAGTGTTCAAGTTCGAATCTTAAAAACTCCATATATGAATATTAAAATTCACATTTGAATTCGATAAGTTTAAACAAATACAAATACGCACACCTTAATGTTTGATTCAATCGTTTACCACCCCTTAAGCATCATTGAGAAAACAAAGAAAAGATGCAGGACCTTTACACATCACGTGGCATCGATTCAATCATCATCTTGGCAAACTCCATGCAGGTGACTACCATACCATTGATAACAGTCAACCACCACGAAATCTAATTTGTCACGAACAAAAAGGAATAGCATTTTACTTACCATTATACTAAAGATAATAATAATAATAACAGACACGTGAATCAGAGTTGTTTTTCAGACGCACATTTCCGCTCTACAAATGCTGTAACAAGTGTTTCCTCTTCTCTGCACAAAAATTCAAATGATCTCGCTGCCTAACGTACAAC
>NC_033800.1:142276205-142277255 GCF_001876935.1 Asparagus officinalis | reverse complement strand
GTTAAAAGGTCACTTAGAAAGCCCGTTAAAGTAGAAAAAAAATCACCAAGGATAAAAGAGTTAAAAAATATATATATATATATAATAACAAAAAAAAAATTATAAATGTTTTATAGTTGTATATATGGTCTTGGAAAATATTTTAAATCAAGCAACTTGAAAATTATTTGAAACAAAGAGTTAGCATGTTCTTTTCAAAACTTTTAAATGAAATTTCTAAGTTTGGTTTGGTTTTGTATTGCTACAATGAGAAGATTTTCTTGAAAATATACCTTAGAGTTATATATAAAAATGTTTTCTTGAGTGATAACTAGCTCCAATTAGATTATCTAAAAATTATCAAGTGAATTTAGTTATTTACTGACTTCTTTAACTTGGCAAGTTGACCGAATTTTGTGGGTATATTCACTGCAAACCCTCACGAGACTACAACTCGTCCACTAGGGTAACCTAGGGGTTTAAAGGCTTGTTGTATACGCTAAATACAACCGTGATTCCTGCGAAAGTGAGTTAGAATTTTTTTTTTATTTCTTTCTTTGCTAGAGGACTAGCAAAAGATTAGGTGTGGGGGTATTTGATAATCATATTTTATTACAATTTTATACCCTCATTATCTATTTTATATGAATAAATATACCACTAATAATTATTTTTATCTTTTAATTGCAGGTTAATGAAGAATAAATCTCAAACTCTCATCTCTCAACAAAAACCCATTGATTAAATAAAGAAATGAAGCAAAGAAGCACATTGGAAAATCAATTTCCAAATTATCCAAAAGCCCAGAATGAAGTCGTGTAGCCTGTAGAAGCCGGAGAAAATCAAAAATCCAATATGAAAAGAAATCATATTCAAAATGGTTGGCCACAAAGAAACGACGATATCTCCTAATCCGGAAGGCGGAATTTAACATATAATATATGAAAATCGCCTATCTCGACGAGACGAAGCTATCCGTGAAATCAGAATTTAGAAATAGTGGGCATCGATGTCGGCATCGATGTGGGCATCGATGCTGGCATCGATACCTACATCGATGCCTGCATCGAT
>NC_033800.1:142238936-142275062 GCF_001876935.1 Asparagus officinalis | reverse complement strand
CTTTTATGATAACTCTAAATAAATTTTTTAAGAAATGATTTTCAAAGTAGTATACTTTATTTAAGCCTTAACTTGGATTTTTATTTAAAATAATGAAATTTTTGCATGCTTAACTTAGAGTTGAAAATATTTTTTTCAAGTTATCTTGATTTACACAATTTTTTTAAGACTATATATACTTACACATATGTATATTAAAAAAAAAAACTAACCTTATAAAAGAAGAGTGCGAAAAATGGGCACCACCCAAAAAAAATAAATAAATAAAAACTCTTAAATTCAAGGTGATTCTATCTTATAAAGCCTAAGTTGACTGAGCAATTAAGCCCAAGGAGTATCTCTATACTTAATGACCTAAGCCCAATTGGGTTGGGATTCATTGGCCCAAAACTCGTTAAATGGTCACTTAGAAAGCCCGTTAAAATAGAAAACAATCACCAAGAATTAGAGAGTGGAAAAAATATACATATATATAACACTAACAATTGTTTTTATATATTGTTGTTTTGTATATATGGTCTTGAAAAACAATTTTTGATCAAGAGACTTGAAAGTTATTTAAAACAAAGAGTTGGCATGTTCTTTTCAAAACTTTTTAATTAAATTTCTAAGATTTGACTTGGTTTTGTATTGCTATAATGAAAAAGATTTTCTAGGGGATTTACATTGGAGTTATATATAAAAACGTTTTCTTGATTATTAACTAGCTTCAATTAGAATGTTTAAATATATCAAGGAAAATCTGTTATTTACTGACTTATTTAACTTGGCAAGTTGACCGAATTTTGTGGGTATATTCACTGCAAACCCTCACGAGACTACAACTCGTCCACTAGGGTAACCTAGGGGTTTAAAGGCTTGTTGTATGCGCTAAATACAACCGCGATTCCTGCGAAAGTGAGTTAGGATTTTCTTTTTATTTTCTTTGCTAGAGGACTAGCAAAAGTTTAGGTGTGGGGGTATTTGATAATCACATTTTATTACAATTTTTATACCCTCATTATCTATTTTATATGAATAAATATACCACTAATAATTATTTTTATCTTTTAATTGCAGGTTAATGAAGAATAAATCTCAAACTCTCATCTCTCAACAAAAACCCATTGATTAAATGAAGAAATGAAGCAAAGAAGCACATTGGAAAATCAATTTCCAAATTATCCAAAAGCCCAGAATGAAGTCGTGTAGCCTGTAGAAGCCGGAGAAAATCAAAAATCCAATATGAAAAGAAATCATATTCAAAATGGTTGGCCATAAAGAAACGACGATATCTCCTAATCCGGAAGGCGGAATTTAACATATAATATATGAAAATCGCCTATCTCGACGAGACGAAGCTATCCGTGAAATCAGAATTTGGAAATAGTAGGCATCGTTGTTGGCATCGATGTGGGCATCGATGCTGGCATCGATACCTGCATCGATGCCTGCATCGATGCCAGATTACTGTAGCGCGCGTCAATGGCTGATTGTGCTTGTCTTGGGGCTCAAGTTTGATCCAATGGCTCTCATTCACTGATGTTTACTATAAATAGGGGTAGAGAGTGAGGGGTTAGAGGTGTGAAAATTTTGTAAACTCCTTTTGGAGAGGAGGGCTACTCTTAATTGAGAAGGCCTTCCAAAATTGTAACTTTAGTTGCAATTAATAATAATAATTTTTTCACCACTTTAAATATTTCTTCTCTTTGTTGGATGATGAAGATGGAGATGAAGAATTATTTAGAGGTTTGCATTTTCTTTCCTTTTTCTCTTTTATTTCCTTTTTATTGCTTATTAGTGTAGATTTATTTCTATGCTTGTAGTTTAGATTTTATTTTCTTGTTAAATAGCCAAGAGGCTAGAACCCTCTTGCCTTAGATTTATTTCATGCTTATAGAATAGATTTAATTTCTTGCATTTAATTCTTGCAATTTTATTTTGTAGTTTAGATTTTGCACTTTATTTTGTAGTTAGATTTTAATTTCTTATACTATTCACCTTGAGGCTAGAACCCTCTTGGGTTTAGTTTTTCTTTTTGTTTATTTTTATTTTGTTTGATTCGCCTTTAGGCTAGAACCCTCTAGGGAATCACCCTTTTCTAAGAAGTGGGTTCAATTGTAGATTACCCATATCTATAATTGAATCCACCATCTTTAATTTCTTGCATTTTCTTTTATTCTTGAATTTTATTTTCTTTATTCTTGATTTTTATTTTCCTTTTCCTTCTTGCCTTATTGATCATATTCATTCTTTGTCACATCCACTCTCACTTATATCTCGTGCCGATTTACACACTATCACTTCCACTCTCTCTATCTCTCCACAATCACATTCACTTATCACTCCTACTTGTCACACACACAACATAAGAACCGATTTTATATTTTCTCCTACAAAACACCTTCCTCGTGGGATCGATATCTTAAATACTATAACTTGACACGGTTGTGCACTTGCAACCTTTTTGGTACATGTTTATGCCGCATCACATCTCCATCATCCAAGACGTCCCGTACAAAGTGGAATCCGACGTCGATGTGCTTCGTGCGCGCATGATAAACCTGGTTCTTCGCCAAATAGATAGCCGACATACTATCACAATATATCCGAATAGTCTCCTGAGCAATCCCCAAGTCCTCCAATAATCCACGCAACCATAAAGCCTCCTTAATAGCTTCAGTAACTGCCATATACTCTGCCTCTGTAGTAGAGAGAGCCACTGTGGACTGAAGCGTGCAACGCCAACATACAGGTGCACCTGCCAATGTAAAAGCATAACCTGACGTAGACCGGCGTTTGTCTAGATCTCCAACATAGTCTGAATCCACATATCCAATACAAGCCTGCCCATCCTTCTCATCCTTCTGAAATACTAAACCAACATCCACGGTGCCTCGAACATACCGTAGAATCCACTTCACGGCCTCCCAGTGACCCTTCCCGGGGTCGTGCATGTATCTCGATACCATGCTCACGGCCTGTGATAAATCTGGCCTCGTACACACCATCGCATACATCAAGCTACCTACTGCACTGGCATATGGGACCTTCGACATATAATCTCTGTCCTCAACTGAAACAGGTGACATCAACGCTGAAAGCTTGAAGTGGGGAGCCAATGGTGTGCTAACTGTTTTTGCATTACCATCAAAGCTGAATTTCTTCAACATCTTCTGTAAGTAACTCCTCTGTGTTAGCTTCAATTTCCCCTTCACCCTGTCTCGCTCGATCTCCATACCCAATATCTTCTTTGCCTCTCCAAGATCCTTCATCTCAAACTCGGATGATAACTCCTCTTTCAGCTTTCGAATAGCCGAAGAATTCCTGGAAGCAATAAGCATATCATCAACATATAAAAGCAAATATATGAGCTCACCATCCTGTAGCTTGTGCATATAAACACATGGGTCATATGGGCTCCTTGTGTACCCTCGGCCAATCATAAAGCCGTCGAATCTCTTATACCACTGTCTTGGTGACTGCTTCAAACCATAAAGAGACTTCTTCAGCTTACAAACAAAATTTTCCTTTCCTGCAGCTTTGAAACCCTGTGGTTGTGTCATGTAGATCTCCTCATCTAAATCACTATGTAGAAAGGTTGTCTTCACATCCATCTGGACCAAATCCAAATCCAACAGTGCCACCAACGCCAATAAAATCTGAATCGACGAATGCTTCACTGTAGATAGTTGATCTAAAAATCACAATAGATAGTTGATCCCCCATCAAACACCGATGATGGAAATTACAACTTGACGACTTCCAGAAGGCTACAATTTGAGGACTTTCACGTAGAAGGCTACAATCTGACGACCTTCACGACAACTGATGAAAGCTCTAATTCAACAGCCTTCACAATCAACATCGGGAGTTACAATCTGACGACTCTCATATTTTCAAGAAGCCAAGACGAAGATTACAAGAGGACGATCTGTGCAAAGCTCTAGCAAAAAGAGACTACAAATTGACGGTCTCTTCATATTAAAACGCATATATCTCTCAAACCATAAGGAATTTGGCAAAACAAAGGAAGCGAACCGAAGCCTTAGGCTTGGTTCGGATGGATCCGTCTCGTCGAGATAGCCGATTTTCATATATAATTCGTCTAATTCCGACGTACGGTTTGAAAGTTATGACCTGTTCTTCGTAGCAAGTAATGTTCTGAAGTCCGTCTGCAAGACTGGACTTCGTCAGAACATTGGACTTAGCCTGAAGCCCGCCAAGCCCGCCTAAGGTTCGCCTCTGCATTACAGAGTCAAAGAGCACATGCTCAACTCTGCGTTTTCAACATCAAAACGCAGAGTTAATCGCTAAAATAGCATAACGGTGCGTTTTCAGCCGTTAACAGGCTCAACTCTGCGTTTTCAACATCAAAACGCAGAGTTAATCTCTAAAACAGCACAACTGTGCGTTTTCAGCCTTTAAACAGGCCCAACTCTGCGTTTTCAGACTAAAACGCAGAGTTCATCTCTAAAACAGCATGAACTGTTCGTTTTCAGCCTAAAACAGGCTTAACTCTGCGTTTTCCAGCAGACATCTAACTCTGTGACGCAGAGTTAAAGCACAAACGCACACATAACGTGCGTTCTTCAACAAACTCAACCATGCGTCCCAAACTCGTGATGCAGAGTTGAATTTCAACGCACAAGCTACCTGTGCGTCTCCAATTCCAGAACGCATGCGGCCTGTGCATTTCAAACCTTTGACAAAGGTTTAAATCTGCGTCTCAGGCCTTAGACGCAGAGTTAAGGCCCAGAACACCGTTTTTAGCGTTTGACTCGTTCAAGCACGCAATGAACAGTTCCAGGAACTGTTTTTCCCCACGATTTGAGGGATTTTCGCCCCACTTAAGAGCGGATTAAGGGGGTAGTTACCACCCTAAATCCCCTATAAATAGTGGGAAACTCAACTGAGTTCGGATCCTTCTTTTTTAGGGCAGCAAAGAAGCGATCTGCGGCTAGCTTGGAGATCGAATTTTTTCTCATTAACAAAGGGAGATTCGATCAAAAGGCTGGCATATTTTGGATCTGGGATTTGGCAGCAACAGAGAGCTTTGGAGATCAATGACTTGAAGGAGCTCTTGAATCATTTTGGAAGGCTTTTAATTGAAGCCTTTGAAATTATTCGACCTTGGCTTATAACCGACTTTCAGTTCAAATCAACTCTTTTTCAAGAGTTCAAACTCGTTCAGAGTTATCAACTCGATCAGAGTTCAAAACTTGCTCTGCAAGTTCTTCTAAAACTCGTCAGAGTTATCAACTCGATCAGAGTTCAAAAAACTTGCTCTGCAAGTTCTTCTAAAACTCGTCAGAGTTATCAACTCGATCAGAGTTCAAAAAACTTGCTCTGCAAGTTCTTCTAAAACTCGTTCAGAGTCATCAACTCGTCAAGAGTTATCTTCAAACTTGCCACGCAAGTTCTCCACAGCGTCAAATCGTGAGGAGAAGACATCGTTCCAGTGAATCAAGACGTTCGGATCGTCAACGAGAAGCAAACTCGACGCGAGCATTCGAGGGAGGCACTCCATCGCCACCGTGAAGAATCCAGTTTTAAACAAAGGTTTAGTTCTGCTGGAGAGGCTTCAGGCAGAGATCCCGAAGATTACGAGGCAGATTTGGAGCAAGGTTAGTCACCTATTTTTCTTTTTTCTCTGCATTTTCGAATTGCTAGTCCTGACCACTATTTGATATTTCAGGGACAGCGACCAACAGTGAAGATGAATTCCGTCTTTTTACCCGGGCAAGACCTTCGATTGCTGTCCGTGCTGATAGACGGAAGAGATTAGCACACAAGTCGCATGCAGGTTCGCGAGCATCTGAGATGGATCTGGCTGGCGATGATCCTGTTAGTGGCGGAGGTAATATCTATTCTATAGATCATTCCCTTGATCGTTTAGAATTTCAGGCTCATGCTTTCCCATCCTATGCAGGATATCGTGAGGAAGGCGAGATGAGTCCCGATGATTGTGCATCTCCTGGCGAGCCTGACTCACCGCACCAGGTAGAACAGCCTGCAGAGACCGTCACAAACTGAACGCAACTCTCAGGAGTGCGTTTCTGAATCCGAACGCAGATCGCAGGACTGCGTTTCACTAGCAAAACGCAGACTTTGGTCTTGCGTTAATCAAGCTAAACACGACCCTCGTGTTCCTTCTTTGGAACACGATGTGATTCGTCGTGTTCAAAATGATCAACATGGATTTAAAATTCATGTTTACCAAGAACCAGTCCCATCCTTTAACGGACAGGGGGTTCCATCTCTACCCTCACGCTCTGTGAGAGGTGCCAAGGAGACTAAAGCTCCAAAGGTTGCTCCTATGCCAAAGGAAACCCTCTCCTTTAGTCGCCGAGATTACTCGAGCAGCCCTACCTCTAAAGGAGTGGGCTCAGTTTATGCCAAACGCAGCCCTCAGTGGTGCGTTGTGCAATCAAAACGCAGCCTTCAAAACTGCGTTGATTTGGCAGAACGCAACTCTCAGGAGTGCGTTTCAGAACCAAAACGCAACTCTCAGGAGTGCGTTCAAGATCCAAAACGCAGACTTACAAACTGCGTTAACCAACAAAAACGCAACCGGCAAAGGTGCGTTTCATCAACAAAACGCAGACTTCGGTCTAGCGTTAGTAAAACAGAACACGACCCTCGTGTTTCTTCTTCAGAACACGATGCAATTCGTTGTGTTCAAAAAGATCAACGTGGACTCAAGATCCATGTTCACCAGGAGCCAGTCTCATCCTTTAATGGACAGGGGGTTCCATCTCTACCCTCACGCTCTGTGAGAGGTTCATCCCAAGTCTCTGACTTGCGGGAATTGCTGTCGATGTTCAACCGACCGACGAACGTCATTTTACTCAATAATCGACGACATCCTCACAGGAAGAAGACTTTAGAGGAAGAATACCTTGGAGTCACTTCTAACATGGTTGGTAAAGGGAGATCATCAACCCTTAGTTCCGACGGGTCAGAGACAGATCATTCTCCAAGCGTCAGAGAAATCACTAACGAGTTTGAAGGAATCTACCAACGTACTCGGACTCGAACAGGAGCCATTCCTCCTACTCAGCCATTGCAGAGTCCCAATCATCAAGCTCTTTTGTTGAACATGAGAGCTCCGCTTATATGGCAGAACATTCTGAAGACATTTCAAAGAGACTTGATGAGCAGGAGGCCATGCTCAAATCACAGCAGGAGGCCATCAATGAACTCATGGCCATGTTGACTCAAATCGTCGCAGACAAGGCCAAATCTCAGGAGACAGATTCGCCGCTTAGAAAAAAATATTCCCGGAGAGGAAAAGTATCTTCATCCCGACCTCACACAAGCAAAGGGAAGGGAAAAGTGAATGATGATGCGGCTTCTGACCAAGAAGCCCACAGCCTGGAATCTTCCTCTGATGAAGGAAGAGAGACTGAGAACGAGCAGAATCTTCAGTCTGCCAAAATGGAAGAATTGGAAGCCCGCCTCAAAGCCATTGCTAACAGAAGCGAGCTCCAAGATGAGGGAATTATTAGACCCTATCCTGCCAAATGAGATGCAGCCCCTTATCCTCCAAAGTTCGAGGTCCTGACGCTACAAACTTTTGACGGCACGGGATCACCGAACCAACATATTTATCATTTCAAGTCACAGACTGGAAATGTAATATCAAACGATGCCATACTGGCTCGATTGTTCATTGGCACCCTCAAGGGAATTGCCTTTGAATGGTTCAGGAAACTGCCTGCGGGCTGTATCCAAAAGTGGGCGGATCTAGAGAGACTCTTCCTGTCAAGATTCTTTGAAGAGGATACAGAAGTCTCCATCCATACCCTTCTCTCTACTAAGCAGAAGAAGAGGGAATCGGTCAAAGCCTTCGTCAAAAGGTTTCGAAATATGGCTTTGCGTTGTCCGACAAGTATGACACAGTCTACCCTAGTACAAACCTGTCGACACAATTTGCAAACCGACCTCCTAGCTCGAATAGGAGTTGCAGAATGCCGTTCTTGGAGACAACTAATCTCTCAAGGCGAGCAGGCTCAAAAAATCATTGCCAGGATCAAAGCGGAAGAACAAAGTAGGCAGGATCAGCCCGAGCAATCAGACCAAGCCCAACCTTCTCCAGAGCAATCGGACCAAGTCCAATCTCCTCAGTCAGAAGGGGAAGATACTACGACCACTGAAGCTAATCCTCTTCAGTAGGATGCCGGGCCTCCAACAACTATCACGTTAACAGTTACCTCTGATAGTCAAACTCGTCAGATAATGGCCTACCTGGTGATGTGATTCTATTCCGACTTCATGGATAGTGCCCCACTAGGTGATGTGCCTTGTCTAGCTCTTTTTCTTCCCCTGCTAAGCCTTAATCAAGACTGGGGGTTGGTTACTTGGAATCCATTGGATTAAGAGTAACGAATCTTTCACATCGTCAAGTTAATATTACACTTCTGACGATCATCATCCTCACAGAGTAGGCATTCAATTTGCATCACTCCCAATTTGTCACGTTAACAATACACCTCTGACAAAACCTACTTATCAATCCTCATCAATAGGATGATAAGTCCCCAAAGTTGCTCCAATCGCAACACAAATTCTTGTCACGTTAACAATACACCTCTGACAAAACCCACTTATCAATCCTCGTCAATAGGATGATAAGTCCCCAAAGTTGCTCCAATCGCAACACAAATCCTGTCACGTTAACACTACACCTCTGACAAAATCAACTTATCGACTCTCTCCAATAGAGCGATAAGTCCTCAAAATTGTTTCCATGGCAATATTTTTCTTGTCACGTTAACACTACACCTCTGATAAAATCAACTTATCGACTCTCTCCAATAGAGCGATAAGTCCTCAAAATTGCTTCCATAGCAATATTTTTCTTGTCACGTTAACACTACACCTCTGACAAAAATCCACTTATCGACTCTCTCCAATAGAGCGATAAGTCCTCAAAATTGCTTCCATAGCAATATTTTTCTTGTCACGTTAACACTACACCTCTGACAAAAATCCACTTATCGACTCTCTCCAATAGAGCGATAAGTCCTCAAAATTGCTTCCATAGCAATATTCCTTTTGTCACGTTAACACTACACCTCTGACAAAATCCGCTTATCGACTCTCTTCAATGGAGCGATAGGTCCACAAACTCGTCAAGTTAACACCACACCTCTGACGACCAAATCAACTTATCGACTCTCTTCAATAGAGCGATAGGTCCATAAAATACTGTTATGTTAACATAACACCTCTAACAGTCAACCCCTAATGAACTTGTTAATTCTTTCGGTGTTTCAAGCTACACAGGAAGAAATGACACCAAAAATCCATGTCTTCACGCATGTGGGACTTTATCTCGATCCCTAATTAGAGATAAGTCTGCATCTAACACATGCTGTCGGGTAGCCTATTCCCGCAATAATAGCAAAGCCTACGTATTCAATATCGTAGTAGGTCGTTATTAATAACGCCAAAATCCATGCCTTACACGCATGGGGAATTTTATCCTGAATCCTAAGTAAGGATAAGTCAATGTCTAACACACGTTGCCGGTTAGTCTTTTACCGTGAAAAGGACATCAAAATCCATGCCTCACACGCATGGGGGACTTTATCTCGATCCCTAAATAGAGATAAGTCTACGCCTGACACGCGTTGCCGGTTAGTCTTTTCCCGTCAAAATGACAAAGTCTATGTATTCAAAATCATAGTATCAAGACTAAGAGAGTTCATTCTTTTAGTACAACGTTACATGTGGAACGGACCTAGATAATTCACATGCTAGCCCGACTCAAACGGTAGTCGGTAAAGGCTTATCAAATCCGTTGATGGCTGAGGGTTTGCCAAAAATCCTACGCACATTTGCAGGCCCATCAGCTTAATAGATGTGAGTCGAGACTTAAAACAGATGCGCCAAAGACAAGTCTCAAAGACTTAGTCAAAAATACACGGAAGCCACTTCCATGTCTTGTTGAGATCAGACCGCGATGCAAAAAACCAAACGCCGAGGTCACACCCGTGTTCCAAATTCAACATGCAAGGGTGAGACCCGCATCTCAAGTTCAAAATGCAGGGTCCACCCCTACATTCCAGAAGCAGGATTATGGCGCATACCTTCACACAGGTCCTGTATGGAAAATCCCTTCAACCAAGCTGCCTTCGAAGCGAGTGCAGAGAACAACTCCTTTGTGACAAGGAATCAGCAGCTCCAAGATCAGAATTGAGATCCAAAGTATTCCGAAAATTCGTCCCAGTCAACCGCGAACTTTCAAAAACTTTGGAGGGGGTTCTGTAGGCTGTCTAAAAATCACAATAAATAGTTGATCCCCTATCAAACACCGATGATGGAAATTACAACTTGACGACTTCCAGAAGGCTACAATTTGAGGACTTTCACGTAGAAGGCTACAATCTGACGACCTTCACGACAACTGATGAAAGCTCTAATTCAACAGCCTTCACAATCAACATCGGGAGTTACAATCTGACGACTCTCATATTTTCAAGAAGCTAAGACGAAGATTACAAGAGGACGATCTGTGCAAAGCTCTAGCAAAAAGAGACTACAAATTGACGGTCTCTTCATATTAAAACGCATATATCTCTCAAACCGTAAGGAATTTGGCAAAACAAAGGAAGCGATCCGAAGCCTTAGGCTAGGTTCGGATGGATCCGTCTCGTCGAGATAGCCGATTTTCATATATAATTCGTCCAATTCCGACGTACGGTTTGAAAGTTATGACCTGTTCTTCGTAGCAAGTAATGTTCTGAAGTCCGTCTGCAAGACTGGACTTCGTCAGAACATTGGACTTAGCCTGAAGCTCGCCAAGCCCGCCTAAGGTTCGCCTCTGCATTACAGAGCCAAAACGCACAGGGCGAACTCTGCGTTTTCAACATCAAAACGCAGAGTTAATCTCTAAAACAGCACAACTGTGCGTTTATCGGATCAACTGTGCGTTTTCCGCTCCAGCTGTGCGTTTTCAGCTCCAGCTGTGCGTTTTCAGCTCCAGCTGTGCGTTTTCAGCCAACATCAAAACGCAGAGTTAATCTCTAAAATAGCACGAACTGTGCGTTTTCAGCCTAAAACAGGCTTAACTCTGCGTTTTCCAGCAGACATCTAACTCTGTGACGCAGAGTTAAAGCACAAACGCACACATAACGTGCGTTCTTCAACAAACTCAACCATGCGTCCCAAACTCATGATGCAGAGTTGAATTTCAACGCACAAGCTACCTGTGCGTCTCCAATTCCAGAACGCATGCGGCCTGTGCGTTTCAAACCTTTGACAAAGGTTTAACTCTGCGTCTCAGGCCTTAGACGCAGAGTTAAGGCCCAGAACGCCGTTTTTAGCGTTTGACTCGTTCAAGCACGCAATGAACAGTTCCAGGAACTGTTTTTCCCCACGATTTGAGGGATTTTCGCCCCACTTAAGAGCGGATTAAGGGGGTAGTTACCACCCTAAATCCCCTATAAATAGTGGGAAACTCAACTGAGTTCGGATCCTTCTTTTTTGGGGCAGCAAAGAAGCGATCTGCGGCTAGCTTGGAGATCGAATTTTTTCTCATTAACAAAGGGAGATTCGATCAAAAGGCTGACATATTTTGGATCTGGGATTTGGCAGCAACAGAGAGCTTTGGAGATCAACGACTTGAAGGAGCTCTTGAATCATTTTGGAAGGCTTTTAATTGAAGCCTTTGAAATTATTCGACCTTGGCTTATAACCGACTTTCGGTTCAAATCAACTCTTTTTCAAGAGTTCAAACTCGTTCAGAGTTATCAACTCGATCAGAGTTCAAAACTTGCTCTGCAAGTTCTTCTAAAACTCGTCAGAGTTATCAACTCGATCAGAGTTCAAAACTTGCTCTGTAAGTTCTTCTAAAACTCGATCAGAGTTCAAAACTCGTCAAGAGTTATTTCAAAACTTGCCACGCAAGTTCTCCACAGCGTCAAATCGTGAGGAGAAGACATCGTTCCAGTGAATCAAGACGTTCGGATCGTCAACGAGAAATCAAGACGTGCAGATCGTCAACGGAGAGCAAACTCGACGCGAGCATTCGAGGGAGGCACTCCATCGCCACCGTGAAGAGCCCAAAATTAAACAAAGGGGAGAATTAAATTCATTCTCCTCTCTTTTGTAATCGGAATCCAAATTGTAATTGATTTTGAGAGAATACAAGTCAAATTTTCTTTCATTATCTTTTTACTGCAAATTTCCAACAAACATTCACAACGGGTGAAAATACCTCGTTGTAATCAATGCCCTCAAGCTGTGCATATCCCTTGGCAACGAATCTGGCTTTGAACCGAATGTCCCCAATAGAAGATCCCTCCTTCTTCGCATATACCCACTTGCAACCAATAGCTTTCTTACCCTTAGGTAGATGTGCAAGTGTCCAAGTGTCGTTCTTCTGAAGAGATCGCATCTCCTCCTCCATAGCTTCCCTCCACCTGATCGAATCGGGGCTAGACTCTGCCTCCCTGAATGTGGCTGAAATCATATCATCAACGACCTCCACTAATAATGCATATGCGACTATGACATCATTATACCTAGCTGGCCGACGAATCTCTCTCCTCGGTCTATCTGCTGCAATGGTCCTCTGAACATGACCCTGTTCCTGAGTCCCATGATCCACTGTATCTTCTATCTGCCCAACTATCACCTCATCTCCTCCCAGTGTCACCTCTGTAGGAGCCTCAATGGATACAGTGTTCTCTGGAGTGGGTGGAGTCACATCAACCTCCACCTGCTGCGATATCTCTCCTGTCTGGTCTCCCTCCACCTACTGAGGGGCTCTAGGCCTCATCATGTACGCCTCGTCAAATATGACATCTCTGCTAATAATTATCTTCTTGTCCTGTGGATCCCATAATTTGAAGCCTTTGACTCCATCTCTAAATCCCACAAAGACTGCTTTCCTCGCTCTCGGAGTTAATTTGCCATCACTGACATGATAATAAGCTGGACACCCGAATATCCGAAGCGACTCGTAGTCACTAGCTACCGAACCAAACCAACGCTCCAAAGGAGTCTTCCCGTCTATCGCAGTGCACGGCAACCTGTTCACAAGATGGCTCGCATAAACCAACGCCTCGGCCCAAAAAGATCTAGGCAATCCACTCTGCGTCATCATACACCGCACCTTCTCCAGCAAGGTACGGTTCAATCTCTCAGCCACCCCGTTCTGTTGCGGTGTCTCTCGAACTGTGAAGTGTCTTCTAATGCCGTGATCCCGGCAAAACTGCAGAAACGGATCACTCTTGTACTCTCCACCGTTATCTGAACGTAGAGTCTTCACCTTTCTACCTGTCTGCAGCTCCACTTTCTTCTTCCACTCCACAAAAATATCCAGGACCTGATGTTTATGCTTCATCGGGTATACCCAATTCCTCCTGGAATAATCATCAATGAAAGTGACAAAATAGTTGGCCCCACCAAGAGATGTGTTCTTGGAAGGACCCCAAACGTCTATATGAATATAATCCAATGTACCTAGGGTGTTATGAACAGCGGTGCCAAACTTCACTCTAGTCTTCTTCCCAAGTACACAATGCTCACACAATTCCATCTTGCAGGTCTTAGCACCTTTCAATAGCCCCTGTTTTGCCAATGACTGTAGGGACTTATCACCTGTGTATCCAAGTCTCATGTGCCATAAGGTGGTAGTGTCCTCCTCTGTAGTGATAGAAGCTGCCAGACCACCTGTAACTGTCTTGCCCTTCAAGTAGTATAGGTAGTTTTCCCTGACACCTCGCATCACCACCATAGAACCCTTCGTGACCTTCACTGTAGCATCCTCTAAGATCACTCGATATCCTGCTGCCTCCAAAGTCCCAAGAGAAATAATGTTCTTCGTCAACTGCGGCACGAACCTCACTTCCTTCAATTCCCTCACTACACCATCATGCATCCTGATCCGGACTGAACCAATACCACCAATAGGGCATACGTGATCATTACCCATAAGCACGACATCCCCTCTTTCCAGCTCCTCAAAGCTAGAAAACCACTCCCTCTTAGGGCAGATGTGATATGTAGCTCCCGAATCCATCATCCACTCCGTGGAATCCGCATAGCAAACCGACGGTAAAGCAGGGCATGAATAGCCTGAAGAATCTGAATCTGAATGCTCACCAATAGCTTTTGCAACATTCACTTCTGAAGCTTGTGCAGCTTTCCCCTTATTCTTTCCGGCCTTTTCTTTCCACTTTGGGCAGTCAATCTTCCAATGTCCTTCTTCTTTACAATACCGACATTGATTTCTACCAACACTCTTATAGGCACTCCTATTCTTAGACTTTGAGCAGTTAAACTGACGACGGTTTGGATCTCGGCCTCGAACTGCTAACGCATCTCCCGATGCCTTCTCGGAGGGTTCACCATCACTCTTCCTCAACTCATAATTCACCAAAGCTGAGGTCCCCTCCTTGTAGCTAATTGTAGTTCTTCCATTGATCATAGTGAGAACGAACGTACCATAATCATCTTCGGGCAACGAACACAGAAGTAGCATCGCCTTGTCTTCATCCTCAACTATAATATCAACATTGGCCATATCTGAAAGTAGCTTAGTGAAATTGTTGACATGCTCCCTGATGGAAACCCCTCTCTTCATCTTGAACTGGTAAAATCTCTTCTTCAAGTGAAGCCGATTCTCAATGCTCTTCGTAAGATATTTCTCATTGAGTGTTTCCCACATCTTCTTCGCCGACGTCTCGTTCATAACATCATAAATAAGATCCGGCGTCAAGCATGACCTAATAACACCACAAGCTCTACTGTTCATCTTTCTCCAAACCTTATCCTCCAACTCAGCGGGTTTCTCTTTTAACTCAAGAGTCTCCTCCAAATTCTGTGCATCCAAAGCATCCATCACCTGACACCTCCACAATCCAAAATTGATCTTGCCATCGAACTTCGGAACATCAATCTTCGTGTTATTGATGCTCAGACTCTGTATCGCCTTTGTTAGAGACGAACCTGACGTGCTTGCATCTCCCATGTTGTCGATCTAGCTCTGATACCAATTGTTGTGCGCGGCGGAAGCTTTCTAGGGCAACACGAACAATAACTAGAACTAAACCACAAACAATATGCAAACCACAATCACAGCAAGAACACACAATTTACGTGGTTCGGCAAGTTGCCTACGTCCACGGGGCAAGGAGGGGGGAGTTCTTTCTACTAGAAATCAAGAGAATACAAATAGGGTTACAAATCTCTCAGACCAAACCCTAAAACACCCAGTAGAAAACCCAAACTCCAGAGAACCCCTCGGTCGACCGCACCGGTCGACCGACCACCTTCCTGATGCACAGTAAGCTTTGTGCACGAATGCGGTCGACCGGTCCGGTCGACCGCCGCCTGGTTTGCCTGATTCTTCTGAGTTTCTGTAATTTCTTCAGATTGCATTTGGGCAAGAAGAAGCCTAGAGTTCTTTAGTTGAGGACTTCCAACATGTGAGGTTGAATTTCACTTCAAAATAGGTCCAAACCAAGAGGGTGAAACAAGAATGAAAGATGTAAATGTTGTGACTCCTCTATCATAGTTCTACACAACACGCATGTGATGTTGGATCCCATACCTCATTTGAAAAGATTATCATTGGTTAAAGGACGAGCAAATGAGCCACATGTGTATTTGGACCTTAAGAGGAGTTAATAATGTCAAGGTAATATGAAATATCAGTTTAGGAGGCAAATTATATTATATTAAGGGAGGTAGGAGTAGGAGTGCAAATATGACGAAGGAAAATACATTTTCTAGATTATGAAGAACAATAGATTACAAATCTCTTCATCACAATCTCTGTAGAATAAAGAACAATTCTCTCTATTTTCAAAACTCTCAGATTTCCAACCAAGAACCTCGAATCAATAGGGTTTAGATAGATATAAACCCTAAAAAACCGAAACAAGCTAGGAGTCAAAACTGGCCCAAGAACTTGCTATCAGTCGATCGATGCACTCTCATCGGTCGACCAATATGTTCCATCAGTCGACCGATAGGTGAGATCATTCAACTGTCCAGAGCGGTTGTTTTTGTTCCTGTAGTGTGCATGTTTATCTGTCAACCGATATTGTTCATCAGTCGACCGATCAGAGCCAGTTTGCCAGACTTGTTATTTCCTGATTTTCATCGTTTCTATTCTCAAGATACCATGAGAAGCATCTATCCTTAAGCTCCCATGAGGATCACTAAGTTCCCGAAGCAGAGAAGATATACTTGTATCAATATCTATTGGTGATAGGTTTGAGTAACTATATCGGTATTCTAAAGGATACAATTACAGATATATCCGCAGATACCGATATGGCTGAGCACCCCTACGTAGGAGGGATTCATTCAAATGGGCTTCGATGACCGGGTCAACACTTGCCTGATCTCATGGTTAGGCCGTAGTGAAGCTCAATAGCTTAGGCGGGAAACATTCCGGTGATGATATTTTCGTGTGGGCCGGGGTTCATAAATGCTACGAAAGTAATTGAATTAATACAATGTGTAATGAAGATCAAAACAACGGGGTGGTGGCGCAGTTGGCTAGCGCGTAGGTCTCATAGCTACATTTGAGAAATCCTGAGGTCGAGAGTTCGAGCCTCTCTCACCCCACAAACACACTGAAGTATCAATGATGAAGTTAGTGCTTTGTGATTGGTGGGTTCCGTCACAATCATCATACTCACGATGAAAACAAGCACTCTCTGAGCTACTACTACTTTTTATTTTTTCTACCACTCAGTTTTGAATATCTCCCATATATCTTGATTGAGGTAATTAATTTTATTCATTTACAACTAGAAAATTATATATACATTCTTATCATACACCTAAATTAGGGATGTAATAAAATTGAAAATTGAGCAAAAATAATCAATATGTGATATTCACGATAATATTACTATATATCTAGATTCAAAGGGTCAATTTATAATTTAGAAATTCAGCCCTTTTGAAAGGTATAAATGCAAAAATCCTTTTTAGTTTTGGGATTGTAGCTAAACTGTTATTTCATAAAATCCTAAAATCTTGTAGAATTTTTATCAATGAACATGAATTTGACTGACAAAAACGTACATTGAATTGTAACAATAACGGAAATAGAAGGTATTAATCCCAGTATTGTTAGCAGTTAAGTGAGCTCGAGCACTCTGCTTTTTGAGAATGTTTCCATCATAATTTTTGAGAGTGCACCTAACCTACCTACCCAACTCAACAATGTTTGTACTCATAAAAATCTTTATTTTTCTAATAATAACTCTATATTAACTTCTAATTCTATTTTTACTTATTTTATGGTGCGAAAATTCTAAATGCTTCTAAACTCTTTATCATTGAATAGGGACTTCAATGATAAAATTGTACACCAAATTGTAACAAAAATGGTCTATGTTTACTTCTAATTCTATTTTACTTATTCTGTGCTGTGAAAATTCTAATGACTTCTAAATTCTCTATTATTGGATGCATACTTCAATGACAAAGCAGTACACTAAATTATATGGAGATGCGAGTTATCGATCCCCATCCTCGTTTACTGCTCGCAAGCTAAGTGAACGGTCTACCATTTGAGTTACGTCCCCAAATAATAATTATTGAAAATTATAATAATTATTTTTTATATTTTAATTATTTAAACAAATTATAATTAAGTTATAGTAGTTTTCCAAGTTATAATAAATATTCATAAAAATCTTTATACTGCACCTCACTCCTCCAAAAAAAAAAGGTGCGTGGGTGGGTGGGGGGTTGGTAGTGGAAAGAAAAGGGCCCTGAAAGACGGTTGATTTTATTTTTGATATGGCGGCTAAATTGGATTTTACTAGTTTTATACTCAACGATTTCATCCTCTATTGACGATCAGAAGAGATAGAGGGTGAGGGTAACCTAGGAACTTGTGTGATCATTTGCATTTAGGCAATGTCAGGTGATCAAGCCAGAGCTCCACTAATAGTGAAGTACTCATTATGAATCTTCTTTGGTCTGACTCTTTGAGTTGAAAACACGCTCGTTACGTTCTTCCCATATGGAGATTGCATTTGGGCAAGAAGAAGCCTAGAGTTCTTTAGCTGAGGACTTCCAACATGTGAGGTTGAACTTCACTTCAAAATAGGTCCAAATCGAGAGGGTGAAACAAGAATGAAAGAAGTAAATGTTGTGACTCCTCTATCATAGTTCGACACAACACGCATGTGATGTTGGATCACATACCTCACTTGAAAAGATTATCATCGGTTAAACGATGAGCAGATGAGCCACATGTGTATTTGGACCTTAAGAGGAGTTAATAATGTCAAGATAATCTGAAATATCAGGTTAGTAGGCAAATTATATTATATTAAGTAGGAGCAGGGGTGCAAATTGTCCGGAAACGGCTTGGGTATGATATTTACCATATTTATGTCCACTTTTCCAATCACAGATGTGGATACAGATATGCCTCGATAAAGAAAATCCATATCCATATCTGCTAACATTGGATATGGATTTAGATATACTTGTGATATACATCTAGATATGCATGTCGTTACAAAACATATATGAGAAAACGAAATAATATCAAAAGAATATAGTTCATACAGTACAAGGGAGTTCAGTTGCTATGTTTATTATATTTGAAGAGTTGAGACTTGATCTATTGGTCATCAAAATTAGTCTTAGAATCTAAGGATTGGAAACAATTGCGGCTATATGATCAACATATATTCTGATACTTCAAATAGGGACCCGAATAGTTCACTAAATAACCATACCCGCAACTATATCTATCGGTGATAGGTTTGAGTAATTATATCGGTATTCTAAAGGATACGATTACGGATATATCCGCAGATACCGATATGGCTGAGCATCCCTACGTAGGAGGGATTCATTGAAATGGGCTTCAATGACTGGGTCAACACTTGCCTGATCTCATGGTTAGGCCTTAGTGAAGCTCAATAGCTTAGGCGAGAAACATTCCGGTGATGATATTTTCCTGTGGGCGGGGGTTCTTAAATGCTACGGAAGTAATTGAATTAATATGATATGTCATGAGAATCAAAACAACGGGGTGGTGGCGCAGTTGGCTAGCGCGTAGGTCTCATAGCTAAATTTGAGAAATCCTGAGATCGAGTGTTCGAGCCTCTCTCACCCCACAAACACACTGAAGTATCAATGATGAAGTTAGTGCTTTGTGATCGGTGGGTTCCGTCACAATCATCATACTCACGATGAAAACAAGCACTCTCTGAGCTACTACTCCTTTTTATTTTTACTAGGGGGTGAACCAAGGAGAACTAGGATGAATAACTTCACCTCCTAAATGTTCCCAAACAAGGTGAATGGTTCCCCTAACTTCCCTTCACCCTTATTCCCCTCAATCCAAACAAGCCCTAAATTTTTTGGATACTTCCATGTCTCATTTTGACATTTTGTCTTCCAGAAAAATATTGATGTTTAAAGTCTTAAAATATTAATGATTTAAGATTAATTAACAATTTAAATATATAATTTTAAAATATTAATGATGTAAGGGATCAATATGGAAAAAATCTATTATTATTAATAAAAAATAAATTCTTGAATTCATTAAGAAAAATGGTTAGTTTTATCTAGTCATTAAGGATTTTGTTCAGTTATAAAATAATCACTTCCACCTGTTGTTTATATGGCGATCGAGTATTATAAATATTCAAGAATTTTTTTATAGAATTTTTTAAGTTAGAATGCGCAAATTCAATCAATAAAGAAATTATAAATTATGTGATCAATTTTAATATCTGACATTGTGCTCTTTTTACATCTTCCCAACTACTAATTGATTACTCGCTAGTTTTAGAAAATTATAAAATATAGTCTAAGAATGATTTGTATATATTATGCACTCATATAT
This sequence comes from Asparagus officinalis, assembly GCF_001876935.1. Taxonomy (NCBI): domain Eukaryota; kingdom Viridiplantae; phylum Streptophyta; class Magnoliopsida; order Asparagales; family Asparagaceae; genus Asparagus; species Asparagus officinalis. The sequence goes on along the minus strand of NC_033800.1, from coordinate 142,255,228 downwards.
TGATTGTATTTTAACAAAATAATTCATGTTTATCAAATATCAAACAACATCTACAAATTTAGCTTAAGGAGTTAGAAGAATACAATATCTACAATAATACTCACATCCAAGCTACGAGCTTCATAATCTTATAAGAATGCGAGCAATATATAATGACAACTTAATTTACTTTGTCAAATAATTTATTACGAATCATAAAATACAAGGGGAATCAGAATGATCATATACTCATCCCAAATAAATATTAAAATTCTCTTAGAGATTCTTATAGCAAAATTTTTTTAGACTTGATGTGTAGGATAAATTTAAGAACAAATAACCCAAACCAGTTCATTGAGTGATGGACTTGCTATAAACTTTACTATTATAAAATTGATATCACATGTGCCTTAAGTTGTGTTTTTGTTTAAGAGTTAATTTTAGAAAACTCCCCCTCAACTATGGAGGGCATGTCAACCCCCCTCCCCCCACCCTCCACCCCCGACAAAACTATTTAAAACCGAGTAAATCTCCACCAAGTTTTGGGTGCTTTGTAGATAATCTATCTCAACTTGAAAAAAATAATTTAATCCTAGTGAACTTTTCTCACTTAAACCTAACCCCTCAAAACTAACATCATTAAGTCTTATCTATTATGTGACAAATACTTGACTTAAAAAGACTAAAATATCAATCAATCATAAAAGAATTACATTGGCTTTTGCCAGATAAAAGAGGTGATATAAAGGGGGAAAAAAGTATAAATTGATTGTGATCCATTTATTATTGGTTGATGGTTTCTTTTTAATTAAAATTGCTTTCTTTAAGTGAGTATTTTTTTTCCAAATCACATATCGAAGTAACTACGTTAAGGGGGTTTGTTGATAGAAATGTAAATGATTAGGGTTTTTTTATGAGATATGCTATAATTGAGAGGTGTTTTCTAAAATTGTATCAAAGTTGAGAGGGGTTATCTGTAACACCCTACATAATGAGAGAGTTTTGTCAAATTGAATCAGTTGAGTGGAGTTTTTAAGACAATCTCCATAGTTAAGAGGATTTTTAAAAAACTAACACTTCTTTTAAATATGACTTATTTATAATTTGTCCCTCAAAATTTTAATAATTTAATATTAGTTCCTAATATTATGGAGCAATTTTAAAATTTTGTGGGATTGGATATTTAAAATCAAGGAACTAATATCTAAATAACCTTTACATATTGCTCTTATAGGCATTCTATTAAATATCGACCAATATATTATTATATCGGCTAATATATCGGGTTAAAGACTTTATCTTAGTAATATTTTATATTATTTTCTTTTGTTTGTTGATCTTTTTGATATATCGATCGTTATTGAAAATATGACCGATAAATCCCTTTAAAGATATCGAGAAAATCATGTCATTTTTAATTTGATTGTGGGTTGGGGTTTGGATCATGTTTAGGAAACAAAATCGAAACCCGCAAAAACCACAAATTCCATAATTCTTCTCCCAAATTTCTCAACTTTAGGCTCTTCCAAATCTTAAACATATATCTTGATGCAAATTCTTATGTTTAAAATTCATTAACATGTTACATTACATAATACAATGTCATGTTATGTATGAATATTATCCCATATAACGTCCAATATTGCATACATATCCCTAATTTTTGCAACCCGATATCATGGATTTTATTTTTTCAATAGTTATTTGATGTCTAACACTTTGTAGTAGTCATTCAAAAGTTTATTCTAAAGTTTTCTAAACGAAGTATATAATTTCAGGAAATAATTTAAAATATTGAGACTCATTTAAAATATGATGCTTTAATTTTTCTAATCTCCTCTACTATATAAGTATAAGCTAAGCATCTGACCTCATATTGTATGATAAATATTATTTATCAATGGGATAATATACTATTGTTTATGGATAACAAATGTTTTAAATCTTTTGTAGGCTTAACTGAATTTAAATACCTTGCAGTTTATCAAAATTATACTTATATACCTTCATTTTGTGTCTTGCTGCATTTTTTTTTCAAATTTTAGATAAAGAATCTTGATGCGCTTAAATATCCTAATGTTTTCTAAAATTTATGTTTGTACCTTTTGTCTTGTTACCTAAACATAAGAATGTTCTTTGTAATTTTCCTATATGAGTTTCATGGTAAAATTTAGGACAATTCTATGTTTTCTACTCTTTTCATAAATATTTTATTGACATGCAATTATCTATTAATATATTATTATTCACTACTAATAATTAATATGATGTAGAGTTTTATAATAATGTTGGAAATTCTAGGGACCAAATTATACATGCTTAAAGTGAAATTTAATATAATTGGATTCTACTAAATTGGATTCTACTAGTTTTATACTCAAAAGATTTCATCCTCTTCTGCTCTAAACCATCGCCCTCGCCTCCCGAAACCGCTTCTAGTTCTCCACTATCACTCCAAACTCTTCCTACAAAATTTGACGGCAACCCTTCCCGTTATTGTTTCTTGCTATCGAGGACAAATAAAAGGAGCTGCCTTTTCTCCCTTTAGCTTGTAAAAACCATGGCTTTTGCTAAATCCCTTGTAAATCCCCAAACCCTTTTCCTCATAAACCCTAGTCTGTTTCTTTCGTCTTCACTTCAATTCCCAGCTTCCAGTTCCTCCTCTTTGCCCTTCGTTCGTCCTAAAATTAGGAGGAAGCTTCGATGCGAGTTCGATGTGAAGGGCAACGGCGCTCTCTCCAACGAGACTGACCCTCGATATATAGACCGAGTAAGTTCCTGGGTTTCATTTTATTGAAATTTCGATCAAAACCCATCATGGGTTTTATTTAAAACTTCAATTTTGTAGATGGGCTTTTCCGCCCACTTCTTTCCCTCTAGACGTTACTCTTGGTGGAAAAATTTAGTAAAAGAATGTGTTTTTGGGTGCTTGCTGGTCTATTTTAATGTGGGATTTAATAAACATCAGTTAATCTGCTAACTTCTGTTACTTGAAGTCTTACTGAGATGCACTATTAATAAAGTTCTCCTTTATTTGAGTCAGCTATACTTCAGTTTATGTATTCATCAATGAAATTCCCAACCACCATTTTCAGAATTTTGTCGACAGAACCAAGTCTATAGCAATTTCCTCATGTATCCACATATCATTTGCGTATGTTATGTTGCGGAGGCATGTTGGAAGTGTAAGCTAAAAGCTCACTGGATCACTTATTGGCATTTATATTCATCTAAAGGCCATTAGCCTCGCAATCGTAAACTAAGGAATCCATAGGTTTTAACTAAATATTTCGAGAAGAGATTTATGTGTGAGAGTAAGCCAAATGTTTGGAAGCGTTTCATTTTATGTATTGAAAAACAATAAGATTACACATAGTCACATATAACTATTAATACTTCCTCTCTAGCCTATGTTTGAAACAAAGAACAAGAAAGACTTTTATCTCTTCTTCTGATTTTGGCAACTATTGTGTTCTTTTTAGTCGCTCAATATTTCCTCTGATTGATAGAATCAGTTGTCTTCTTTTGCTCACACCGCAATGACTTGCTCACACCGCAATGACCTAACTAGGTTCCCTCATTTGTTCATCAATTCAAACTACCTTGTAGTGATAGAAATCACTGCTTATCTATCCTTAGCATTTGACCAATCTATATGTACAAGTTCAACTTCTGATGGTATAATGTTTCAGAAGGCTAAAAGATACTTACAAGGTGTTTGCAAAAAATCTTGGTTAATTCGGTCGGGAACCCACTACGATGTGTAAAGAGTATTATTCCCCCTTCTTGTTATTCATTTGCCTTTCACCTCCATGCCCATCATAACATCAGGATAAAGCTTTCTTATTGGTAATTCTGTTGGAAAACCACTGAAAATATGTAGTTTATTAGTTATAAAGAAGTTATTGAATTATGTGTTTATAAACAGTTCCCTTTTAACCTTTGACTCTATTGCCCACAGTTCTTATCAAATTCATAAATTGTAATGTTGTCCGCAATGTTGATCCTAAACGACATACTTAAACCTAGTGCTAAAGTGGGTTTTTTCATTAGTGTTTATTCTACTAATGTTTCTCTTTTTTGCTTTATGTCCTGGCCCAAGTGCACAATTGATAGTATCTTTGAAAATTACCTTTTTTGTAGCAAAAAGCTCTGGAAGCAGCAATGAACGACATTAACAGTTCTTTTGGAAGAGGAAGTGTTACAAGATTAGGCAGTGCTGGTGGTGCTTTTGTGTAATTTACATTCCCTTTTAAGCATAAGATGTTGGTACCTGATGTTCATGCAAGTCCATTTTTGAGAAGAAATGTATTTCGGGTTTGTGCTAAAACTTCTATTCTTTCCGACACAGTGAGACTTTTCCAAGTGGTTGTTTAACACTAGATTTTGCCCTGGGCGGTGGTCTTCCCAAAGGAAGAGTTGTAGAGGTAACCTCTGATATGATTCTTTTATGTACGTGTTTAAATTTTCCTTTTGATTGTTTGAGAACTAATTTTAGTCATGATTCTTCTTAGAATCTCGATGAACGGGGCTAATATCAATGTTCTTTGACCACAGTAAAGCAAGAACAAATGGAAAAGAAAACTGCTAATATTGGCTATACTGGTTCAACTGAAATGTTGATCAGTTGCTTTTGATTTTATAAAATTTGCATACGGTATGAGGGGGCAGTGATAATATCCTCTTAAGAGAATGTTCATTTCCTTGTGTAACCAAGGGAGTATCTGATCTTCAGAGGGGCACATTTCCAATTAATATTTATAGGGCTATTAATATTGTTTGTATATGTGCACATGGCTTGAGTCTTTATGCAGTGTTATTGGCTGACCGACTTTCTATAGTATGGAGACAATTTTCAGATATGGGTATCACATGGTTACTCATATCTTTTGCATTTTGATGCAATCTTTGCATATTCTCATACAAAACTAAAGTTTCTGAAAGAAGTCTATAGTTCAACAAACATAAATAATACAAACAGCATAACCTCGAGGATATATAGATCCAAAACTTCACACAGGTATCACACTTCAACATGGACACATGATGTCAGATATGACAATTTTGAGCAATCCTAACAGAAGGACATGGCTATATAGTGTGTATCTTTTGTGTGTTAATCTTATACAGATATACCTAGGTTGTTATTCATATGTGGATAACTTCAAATAGTAAAAATGACTCGTTTAATTTTCTTTTGTCTAGGGTGACATGACATACTTCATCTTAGACATACTTTTGAGGTGAATAAGGTTACATATTTGTAAGTGTTTGGTACTGAAAGATATGCCCGCCACTCCATTCTGTGTTTGAGAAGCATCCTACATATAATAGTGTGCCTGACATGCAACATTGGAAATCTTTCTACTATTTCTATTTTAGGGTTGATTGTGGCTAGACGATCTTGTACTATTGCCCAATTGCAGATAGACACCCCCTAGTTCTATTGTTGTGGATAGACCCCCTGTACTATCTCCCAAGTGCGGATAGACCTCTGAGTGAATTTTTTGACTCTTTTATCCTTAGGATATCTATTTGTCAAAAATCAAAATTCTCTTTCTCTGAGGGTGAAAGAGCGCCAAACAATTTCACTGGGGGGGCCGCCTGCAACAATATAACTACAGGGCGTCTATGGGCAATTAACCTTTTATTTTACTTGAGATTTGAGTATTATCTTCTTGTCTTTATTTCTGTAGCGGTTATATCTGACTTCATGACTATTTGTTTGCAGATATATGGTCCTGAGAGTAGCGGAAAGACCACACTAGCATTACATGCTATTGCCGAAGTACAGGTGTGTGTGGTTAACTTTAAAGGACATGATTTCTTTTTCAAGGTATTTAAATGAACATTTACATCAAAATGCAGAAACTTGGTGGGAATGCCATGCTTGTTGATGCAGAACATGCTTTTGATCCCGCATATTCTAGGGCACTGGGAGTAGATATTGAAAATCTGATTGTCTGCCAACCTGATCATGGTGAAATGGCGCTGGAAAGTAACTTCTTTTCTCATCTTTTTAACAGAGCACTCTCTCTAATCTCTTAATATGACCGACTTAAATAGTGAAGCTATGAAGTTCTTCATGAAATTATTGTAGTGTTCTGTTGTATGCAACCCTTGTTAATGCCAGATATTTCACTTCCATATTCTTTATCACTTGGATTAACCATGGATTTCTTCATGAAATCATTCTAGTGTTCTTATATATGCAACCCTCATTAACGTACTTGGATATTTCAACCATATTCCTTATCACGTGGATTAACCTTTGTATTTGAAGCTTAGTGAAATTTGTGAAAAAATGCTTCTTCTTTATTTACATGGGACTGAATACCTATATATACACATAATATCCTGTACATATGGCCTTGATAGGCTCCTATAAATTAGGATCTATATAATACAAAATCTTAACTAATATAATATCAGTATTTTAGGTAACTAATCTCCTAAGAATCAACTATACAGCGTGGTTAGAGTATTTTAGGTAACTAATCTCCTAAGAATCAGCTATACAGCGTGATATAGCTAACCACACGCCTAGATTGATTTCCTACACTCACCCTCAGGCTAGGCGATATATGTTCTCCAAACCAAGTATAGTACTTAGTTCAGTGAGATTGGGCCGAAACAAAGCTTTAGTCAAGATGTCTGCTGCTTGTTGCCTAGATGGAACATAGTTGAGTGATATTGTCTTGCTTTCAATTTTCTCATTGATGAAGTGTCTGTCAATCTCCACATGCTTAGTTCGATCATGATAGACTAGATTTTTGGCAATTGCAATTGCTGACGGATTGTCACACATGATCCCGATAGAATCCGAAGTTCCAATCTTAAGTTCGTTTAGCAGTCGCCATAACCAAATTCCTTCACAGATGCCCAAGGCTAATGCACGGAGCTCGGTCTCAGCATTGCTACGTGCTAGCACTGTCTGTCAGTGTTGTAAATAGCGGCCAATAGCGGGGCTATAGCGGCACGAATAGCGGTCGCGGCCCTTTAGCGCTACGCGTAGGGGTTTCGCGGCTGGCTTAAGCGGGAAAATCCACTATTCATTCGAATAGCGCGTAAAAGCGGATTTTAGCGGGTTAAAAGCGGGTTTTCACGGTTAAAAGCGGATTTTCGCGGTTTAAAGCGGCTAAACACGCTATCATACATATTATGATGTTATATTTCTTGAATTTCTTCATAGTTTCATTCATACAACAAGCCTACTAATGGTTATTTACTGATAATACAAGAAATTTACAACTAATTGAATTTTTAGATTTTTTTATGAATTTTCTTATTATTTAGGATATTTAAATATATTTAAATTTAACCGCTATTTGACTGTGCGCTATTTGCCGTGATTTCGCCGCAATAGCCCGATATAGCCTTAGCGGTACCTCACCGCGATGCGCCGCGATCCGCTATCAACAACCTTGCTGTCTGTTTTTTGATACGCCATATCACTAGATTTCCCCAAATAAATGAGCAATATCCAGATGTGGATTTTCGGTCATAAGGAGATCCAGCTCAATCGGCATCAATATAAACTTTCAATGTCCGATTGATTGATTTCCTGAACATAAGTCCCTTCCCGGGATCCTTCTTCAAGTATTTTAGGATACGGTTTACTGCCTCCAAGTGATCTACTGACGGGTTGCCAAGAAACTGACTAACAATGCTGACAGCAAAGCTTATATCTTGACGTGTATGAGTTAGATATATTAACTTACCCATCAAGCGTTGATATCGCCCATTATCGGCTGCCAATTCATCAGTTCGAGGCATTAGTTTGGTATTAGGATCCGTAGGAGTTTCAACAGGATTGCACCCAATCATGCTAGTCTCGCGCAAGAGATCTAGAACATACTTGCGTTGAGAGACTGAGATTCCTTGACTGCTCTGTGCCACTTCCATTCCCAGGAAATATTTCAGAAAACCCAAGTCTTTAATTTCGAATTCCTTGGACAATAGCATCTTAAGCCTTCTCATTTCTCCTTCATGATTCCCTGTGAGAACTGTCATCAACACACACTATCAAAACTGTGATTCTCTCATCTGTAAAGTGTTTAACAAACAGAGTATGATCTGACTGTGTCTGGGAGTATCCATCCTGTTTAAGGACCTTGGTGAATCTGTCAAACCATGCTCTAGGGGACTGTTTAAGTCCATATAATGCCTTTCTTAGCTTGCAAACCTTCCCCTGTGTATCCTTAGTCTTAAAGCCAGAAGGTATATCCATATAGACTTCCTCGATTAGATCTCCGTTTAAAAATGCGTTCTTGACATCAAGTTAGAATAATGGCTAATCCTGGTTAACTGCAATAGACAATAAGACACGAATTGTGTTAAGCTTTTCTACAGGAGCAGAAGTCTCCTGATAATCAATTCCATATGATTGAGTGAACCTTTTAGCCACTAGTCGAGCTTTGTATCTATGTACACATCCTTCTGCCTTCTGTTGACTGAGAATATCCATTTGCAACCCACTGTCTTCTTTCCAGGAGGTAGTTTTGTTGATACCCAAGTGCCATTCTTTTCAAGTGCAGTGTACTCTTCAAAGGTTGCTTTGCGCCATTCTGGAACCCTTAGAGCCTCATAAACTGAGTTGGGAATAGTGATTTTGTCTAAGTATGTCACAAATGCCTGAAATTTTGGAGATAGATTTATGTAAGAGATGTAACTGTGAAGAGGATGTTGAGTGCATGATCGAACACCTTTTCTCTGTGCAATAGGAAGATCCAACTTCAGGTTACAACCTGAACCTGACCGTGGACCAGAATCTGCCTCATCTTGTATTCTTTCAAGTTCGGCTTAGCTTAGAAGAGTTTCTTGACCTTGCTGATTTGGCAATGTTACATTAAACGCTGGACGCTTCTAGGTGTCGGACTTGGCGCCCAGCGCTTAATCGCCTAGGCGGACGCCTAAACGGTTTCTGGACGTTTTTTTTTCTTTCTTCATTTAAGTGGTGATCGATGAGGTTTTGCTGAAGGTCGGAGGAGGTAGTGGAGATGTTCATATTTGGAGGTTAATGGAGTTTGGAGGACGTGTAGGCTACGACACATAAAATCACAATCAAGACCTACATGGTGCAATCTATGTAAGTAGACAATGCTCCCCTAAACGCTCGTAAAATCTAGGTGGGCAGCCTAAATATCGTCTAAACGCTAGGCGCTAGTTAGACGGTCTAGGTACCGCCTAGGTCTAGGCGTACGCCTAAGCGGACTAGGCGGAGGTTTTTTAAAATAGTGTGATTTGGTACAGGCAGATCAAGATTTTTCGTTCTTTCATAAACTTTTATAGCATCATCAGGAAGAAGATGTTTAGGATAGACAATAGGAGATTGATCGGGCATGGAATTTGATTGAGACATATGTTGGATCAAGTTTGAACCTGAATCTGAAACTGGAACCAGAATTTGAGTATTAGAGGGAGAAGATAAAGTGAAGGAAACCTGGGATGGTGAATTCGGTTCAATGAGTGATGACCAATCCCAATTCTACTATTCATTTGTGTTATTCTCCCCCTGAATTGCAGAATTGGAGTAGAAAGGAATTTCTTTGAAGAAAGTGACATCCATGGTATTAACTTTTAGGTAGTAAGGGAGAAACATTTGTAGCCTTTTTGATTGGCTGAATATCCAAGAAAGATACACTTAAGTGCACGAGCATTAAGTTTACCACGGTATTGAGAATGGACATGAACGAAAGCAGTGCGAACGAAAAGTTTGAAAGGAATTTGTGACACAAGACGTGAGGAAGGATATAGACCTTGAAACGTTTGCATAGGTGAGTGAAATTTGAAAACCCGAGAAGGCATACGGTTGATCAGATACGTTGCAGTGAGAATGATTTCACCCCAAAATTTCTTAGGAACATTGGGTTGAAAAAGCAAAGATCGAGCAACCTTAAGTACATGACGGTTTTTACGTTCAGCTACACTATTTTGTTGTGGCGTGTCAACACAAGAACTTTGTTGAACAACACCGTGATATTTGAGATAAGGACCAATACTTGAATTGAAGAAGTCTTTGGCATTATCAGTTTTTAGGATTTGAATATTGGCTTTGAACTGAGTTTGAACCATGCCATGAAAATGTTGAAATATGTGTTTGGTTTCAGATATTTCTTTCATAAGAAATGTCCAACACAATCGAGTATGATCATCAACTAACAATAAAAACCATCGAGCACCAGTTATACTAGGAATACGGAATGACCCCCAAATGTCACCGTGAATGAGAGAAAAAGGGTGACTTGGTTTGTATGATCGTGGTGAATACGTGTTCCGAATATACTTTGCCAATTGACAAACTTCATAATGAAATAAATTAGGATTTTTATTGATGAATAAGGATGGAAACAAGCTTTTAAATATAGAAAATTTGGATGGCCTAGACGAAAGTGCCACATCATGATTTTACTTTCCTTATTAGAATGACTAGCAGACTTAAAACTATGACTCAATGAACACTGATGATTGACTGAATGGATTGAAGGAGTGTTGACATCTAGAACATAGAGGCCTGCACGAAAATCAGCATTGCTAATTGTCGTCCCCGAGCTCAAGTCCTGGAAAATACAAGATTTAGAAAGAAATTTAGTTTCACAGTTTAAGTCACGATTCAGTTTACTAACGGATATGAGATTACAGTCAAGTTCGGGCACAAATAACACTGACTGAAGAGTAAGGGTATTTGAGAGACAAATGGTTCATGTTCCGACCACTTTGGTGCATGTACCATCGATAATACATACTGTTTGAAGGATGGTACAAGAGGAATAAGTTGTGAAAAGTGATCAGTCACCCGTCATATGATCGGATGCACCCGAGTCTATAATCCAAGACGAGGAGGATGATTTGGCTGCATGTAGTGCTGAACTATTAGAGCTTTGTGTGGGGTTATTTGCCTTTTGTATGAGTTGTTGGAGAAGTTCTAATTATTTCTTACTGAATGGAGCAGAATTACTAGATTGAGATGCTTCAGAAAAGAAAACATTCCCCTTTGCCTCGTGATCTCGGTTTGGCTTCCAATCAGCAGGCTTTCCATGCAATTTCCAACAAATTTCCTTCAAATGCCCAGGTCTCCGACAATGATCACACCAAGGACGACCTCTTCTGCTTTGATTATCATTGGTATTTTGAGAATTACTTCGAGCAGCAACATAATCTGGTAGATTGTCTTTGACTGCTGCAAATGCTGTAACTTCAGGGATTGAGGCAGGATGAGATTGTCCCAACATAACCCGTTTTCGGCTCTCCTCTCTACGCACTTCAGAAAAGGCCTCTCGCAGACTGGGTAGAGGTTTAGTTCCAAGAATTCTGCCCCTTCATCGAGAGATTTGTCGAGTCCCATCAAGAATTTGAAGACTCGTTTAGTCTCCACGATCTTTCTGAAATGCGCATGATCTTCAGCACACTTCCATTCATGTATCTCAAATAAATCTAGCTGCTGCCAATAGCGAGTAAGAGTCATGAAATAGATTGTCACAGGGTTTTCTCCTTGACGAAGATCCTGGAGAGTACTCTCCACATGAAAAAGTTCGGCTGTGTTTTTGCTACTAGAGAACGTTTCTCGTGTTGCTTCCCATATATCTTTTGCCGTGGTGTACAACAAATTTTTTTCTCCTATCTCGGTTGTCATGGAACTAATCAACCAAGACATAACCAGATTGTTTTCCGCTCTCCAGATTCCGTATTCAACATTGAATCTGGTTTTGGAATAACTCTAGTAAGATATTCATCTTTGCTCCGTCTGCTTATGAACATCATCATCGACTGAGACCATTGAAGGTAGTTGTGGCCATTTAGTTTATGAGTGGTGATAGGGACGAGATTATTTTCGGTGGTGGCTGGAGTTAGCCGAGAGGTTGTAGGAATATTGGGAGAGAGATTAGATGTAGATGAATCCCTGGATGTTTGTTCGGATTCCGCCATGAAGAGATGATTTCGGAAATAGGAGAGGAAGGCTAAGAGCGCCGGTTTGAGAGAGGAGAGGTAGGGTTTCTGAACCTACAACTCTGATACCATGAAGCTTTGTGAAGTTCGTGAAAAAATGCTTCTTTATTTACATGGGACTGAATACCTATATATACACATAATATCCTGTACATATGGCCTTGATAGGCTCCTATAAATTAGGATCTATATAATACAAAATCTTAACTAATATAGAATATTAGTATTTTAGGTAACTAATCTCCTAAGAATCAGCTATACAGCGTGATACAGCTACCCACACGCCTAGATCTATTTCCTACAGTATTCTGTCAGTATACCATCTAAGCTGCATAACCTATCATATGACATCTGTTATCATCACTGAATTATCAATATATTAATTTAAAAAAAATTGATTTTAATTCAGAAACTATTTGGGTAAAAGAAAAGTTTGACAAGTTAACTTGTGGCTCCACTGACATCCTTTTATCTCAGTTGCGGATCGTATGTGCAGATCAGGAGCAATAGATCTCATTTGCATCGATTCTGTTTCTGCCCTCACTCCACGGGCAGAAATCGAAGTAAACTTTCTTAATGGTTACGTTTGTTCTTTCATGAACACTGCTCCATTGTTGATAAACTTCTAACAATAAATTCCATGTATTTCAGGGTGAGATTGGCATGCAACAGATGGGCCTGCAAGCTCGTTTAATGAGTCAAGCTCTGCGTAAAATGTCAGGAAATGCCTCAAAAGCTGGTTGTACTCTCATATTCTTGAACCAGATAAGATACAAGGTTTCACCTTCCTCTCCTATATTCCTCATACTACTACAACAATGATGTCCCAATCCAGCTCTTTCACTCTATTCAGTTGAGGGTTCTCCTTCACTAAATCAATATCATATCCTTCTTAACAGCTTCTAACCATGTTCTTTTTGGTCTATCTCTAGTCCTTCTTTCGCCATTAATTATATCTTATCAATTCTCCTAATTAGTGCATTTCATGGCCAACATTGCAAATGCAAATCCATCTTAAACAGTTCTCTCAGCTATCCTCAATAGTAGCAACCTCTTAACTCCCTACACATTCACTCATTTCTTATCATATGTCTTAGTGTATATCCCCTTGTTCATCACAGATTCTCATTTCTGCTACATTTGTTTCTTGCACATGTATCTTGATTGATCAACACACATTATGGACTAATAAATTATTGTGGTGCTTGATTTGGTAAGATTGGTGTTTATTATGGAAATCCTGAAGTTACCAGTGGAGGTATTGCATTAAAGTTCTTTGCATCTCTTCGCCTTGAGATACGTTCTACCGGGAAGATAAAGTCTGTAAGCACAATCCTCATGCAACTAGCTTTAGTTTCAGTGCACCAACACTATGTTTCTCTTTTAATATTTTCTGGTCATTTATTGGTTCTTTTTTTTTCAGGCCAAGGGTGATGAAGATATTGGGGTCAGGGTTCGTGTGAGGGTGCAGAAAAGCAAAGTATGCTAAGCATTTTTCTTTTTCTTTTGATGGCTTATTTTCAGACTAAATAAGTAAATCTACTCAAATGTTGGGAAGTCAGCTAAATATTTTAGTTTTTAGCTTTCACTGAAAAGTTAATTCAGTAAATAGTGACTGCAATTTCTCATTTTAATTTGATTTCAGGTATCCAGACCTTACAAGCAAGCTGAATTTGAGATCATGTTCGGGGAAGGAGTGAATAAAGTGGTCAGTATCTATAAGCTGAGGACAGAAATGCAGCTCTCAAGTTTCTGAAAGTTGAAGCTCATAATGTTGTTGACTGATTCTTACATGTAGGGCTGTGTCTTGGATTGTGCTGAGATTACAGATATTGTCGCAAAGAAGGGTGCATGGTATAGCTATGGAGAACACAGGTTTGGCCTTGAACTTGGAGGTCACATTTATTTTGATTTAATACGTACATGTGAGAGGAGGAGGAGGTGGTGGCTGTGGGGGTGGGGAAGAGGGAGCACCTTCCTTCTTTAACCCCTGAGAATCTTTCATTTACTTATGTGGCCATTGAGTTTCCATTATGTTCACCCTCCTAAAAAACAAACTCCGGAAAAGGCAAAGAGGAAAAAAAAAAAAGGAAAAGGGTAATGGTTTTGGAATTTGGTATATATTGTATTAGGGGGTGTTTGGTTCAATTTCTAGAAATTATAGGAAATGTTTTCCACCTAAAATATGATTTCCTTGTATTTCTTAAAAAAATTATAGGAAAAGTTTTGAGAAATAAAAAAGTACCAATTTTCTTGTTTTTTGTACTTTGCTTGTTTGGTTCAAAACAAGAAAATAGCTCATAACTTTATAGAAAATAACAAGATTTGGTAGGTTTTTAATTAAATATGGTATGTGTCAGATTTCTGGTGATTTTCTCTTATTTTGAGAGGAAATTGCTTTTTGTAAAATTTGGTAGGTTTTGATATTTTATAGAAAATATTTCTGTAAATTTTTTGTTGAACCAAACACAATTTATAGAAATCTCTAGAAAACTTTTAATTACAAATTTGCCATTGTCAGATGTTTTGAGAAAAGTTTTTTCAAAAAGTGTGCAACCAAACAGCCCCTAATTCTATATGCAGCAATTTGTACATGCAGCAAAAGTATTAAAATAGTGAAATATTAAGAATAGTTGTTTGTGCACATAAGTAATTACCAAATCAAAAAATATAAAATCGTCCTTTTAGAGAAATGGGTATCCTCAAAGATGCACAGCATAGGGTTGTGCGAAGTATGTGTTGCCAGATTTTTGAATAGCCAAAAAAAAAAAGAAAAAAAAAAGAAGAAGAAGAAGAAAAAAAGGACACTTAAATTTTTGAATCTCTTTTTGGAGGTTTAAAGTGGTAAAGCCTCTTTGCAGTGAACAAGAGGTTTGAAGTTCAAATGATGCTTGCATCAGGCTGTGATTCATTCTAAAAATAAAGAATAATAATAAATAGATAAAAAATAACCAATCTAATTGTTTCTTAACTTTTGAACAGGCTGGGCCAAGGCAGAGAGAAAGCACTACAGTATCTAAGAGACCATCCTCTTGTCTTTAGTGAAATAGAAAAGGTACTTATGTACTTCCCCGATATCTCCAGGAATTTCTTTTAGACAAATTTTAAGATATTTTGAAGAAAATTCCATCATCTGCGATTTTCTCCCTTTCTTTCTGCCTTCATCTTTAATGTTATAATGCAAAGATTGCAAGCGGAATTCCCTTGTGTTGATCTCAACTAAAGAAAAACGACGGAAAATTTTAGTTACTACAAATTGGCTATTATTTCTCATGTATTCTCTCACATGCTTAGTTCGCATAAAATAAAATAAACCTTTTAAACTTAAAATAGTGAGTTTATAGAATATACCATTTTAATAGAATTTTTTTTTACTTTACTTTGTTTATAAACCTCTCAAGAAAGTAATCTGCGTGCACCTGCATAAAACTCATGAAATTGTTTATCTGCACACACCCATAAAGCAGTAAGTTGATGTTGGTTGTTGTGCCAAAACTTTCCCTTTTCTTAATTTTTTTAAAGGATTACTTCAATTTTGTTAGTATTTGCTAGCATTGGAATGTGTTTTTTATTTATATACCTCGAAAAAGTACTTTTAACTCATAATATCATTTTGGTTGCACATTTTTAATATGTTCTAGAAATATTGCCTTTTCAATTATTTTCCAATGGACGACCAAGCATGCCTCTTTTACACAGAGTCTGCTGTATAAAGTTAAGTTTTATTTGTAATTTTTTCAGGTTAGACTTTTGTGCATCAACCATCAGGGAAAATTTTGAGGCTCCTTGTTCTCCTTGTTCTCTTACTTCTCGCATAATCCGTGCCACAACTCAAGCTTTCCCTTTTAACGTTCATTTGTTTTATCTTTATCTTAATGAATCAAATGTGTTATGTATCTTCAGATATTAAACCTGTTTCATATTAAACTCATTGCTGTAAATATTACATACCCTTATCATCTACTTATTTGACGGCAGGCTGTTCAGGCTATGGTGGCTGAAGGAAGTACTCACACGAGTCTTATAGCCTTCGGTCAGTCATCAACTGCTGAAGAAGAGCCCACCTATGAAGAGAGCTGACAGTTTGTAAGGGACAAAGTGCTTTTGATGATTATGAACTGAAAGTGTAGAAGTTGAAGTGCAAATGAGAAGAAAATTGAAGCAAGTATCATTTAATGGTTCTATTTCTTTGTAAGTTATTTACAAGGCTGTAGAACTCCATTTTGTTGTGTTCGTCAAATGTAAGAAAGCCGTTTCAGTAGGGAACAGATATTATCCTCAAAGACCAGATGACCATTTTTGGTTGAGCCCTAAGCTACATTTCAAAGCTTTCGTATAAATATGATGAATTTTTAAGTAACAAAACT
>NC_033800.1:142236122-142238926 GCF_001876935.1 Asparagus officinalis | reverse complement strand
GAGTTATAGTTAATAAAATCGTGAATTTTAAACTTCATCAAATTGTATCAAAAAAATAAAAAAATTGTAGATTATAATTCATGAAATTGTGAGTTTTGAATACCACAAACTTATTTGACATTTGGTCAAAAAATGAAAAAATATAAAAATCGTGAGTTATAGCTTATGGAATCATGAATTTCAAACTTCGTAAAATTGTTTTTCATTAGTTCTAAATGAACGAAAATGTAAAAAAATGCATAAAAATTATGGGATATAGCTTATAAAATTTAGTTTTCGAACTCCACAAACTTATTTGTCCTTGGGTCGAGACAAATGGAAAAATTAAAAAAATCATGGGTTAACGAAAAAATTTAAAAATTACGGGTTTACCACATGAAATTGTGAATGTTGAACTCCACAAAATTATTTGTCATTGTGTCAAAAAAAGAAAAATCCTGAGTTCTAGGTTGAAATCATTAATTTTGAACTTTGTAAAATTGTTTTCCATTCGCTTGAAACGAACCGTAAATGCACAAAATTTGTGGGATGTTGCTCATCAAATTGTGAACTTTGAACTTCACAAATTATTTGCGATGAGTTGGGAAACAGATAAGAAATAAAAGAATCGTGGGTTATAACTCTTGATATTATGAGTTTTGAACTCTGTAAAAATATTTTTTCCATTGGATCAAATTGAACAAAAATGTGCAAAAAATGTGGGTTATAGTTCATAAAATCATGAATTTTCAACTCCATGAAATTATTTACCTTTGGACTGAAATGAACAAAAGATAAAAATTTGCACGTTATAGCTCATAAAATTATGAATTATGAGCTCCACAAAATTATTTACCATTGGATCAAAATGAAAAAATAAAATAAAATTGTGGATCATAACTTATGAAATTGTGAATTTTAAAATCCATAAATTATTTACCATTTAGTTGAAATAAAACGATTTTTTTTAAAATCATGGGTTATAACTCATGAAATCATGATTTTTGTATTCCGCAAAATTATTTTCTGTTGGGTCGAAACAAAAAATAGACAAAAATCATTGGTTATAGCTTATAAAAATGTAGGTTATAGCTCATATAATCTTGAGATTTGAAATCCACAAAATTCGTTAGATCAAAATGAATAAAAATTTTAAAAAAAATTATGTGGTATAGTTCATGAAATTGTAAATTTTGAGCACTATAAAATTGATTGGTATTGGGTCAAAATAAATGAATTTTTTTTAAAAATTTAGGTTATAGCTCATGAAATCGTAAATTATTTTCTATTGGGTTGAAATGAATGAAAATGCACAAAAATTATGAGATATAACTCATGAGTAAATTTTAAAATCCACAAAATTATTTGCCATTAGGTCGAAACAAATAAAAAAAATAAAAAAATTGTAGGTTACAGGTAATGAAATCGTGAATTTTAAACATCTTAAAATTATATTCCATTGGGTTAAAATCAATAGATATGGATAAAAATCATGGGTTATAGCTTATGATGTCTTGAATTTTAAACTTAGAAATATTATTTTCCATTTGGTTCAAATAAATAAAAAAATTAAAAGATCATGGGTATAGCTTATGAAATCATGAATTCCAGATTTTGTAAGATTGCGTTTGGCTTTGAGAATTTGACATAGCTTATCAAATGAACGAAAATGGAATAAAAATATAGATCATAGCTTATCAAATCATTAGTTTTAAACTCTAAAAAATTATTTACCATTGTATCGAAATGAATAAAAATGCATAAAACTTGCGAGTTATAGCTCATAAAATCATAAGTTATATCTTATTAGGTTTTGAATTTTTAACTCCAAAATATTATTTTCCATTGGATCAAAATGAATGAAAAAACTAAAAAAAATCATCGGTTATAGCTCTTAGAATCATAAACTTTGAACTACATAAATTTTTTTCATTGGGTCGAAACGATGAAAATGCGTAAAACACATAGGTCATAGCTTATAAACTCGTGAATTTTATATTCCATAAAATTATTCTCCATGAAGTTAAAATGAAAAAAATAAAAAATCATGGGTTATAACTCATGAAATTATGAGTTATGAACTCGACAAAATTATTTGCCATTGGGTCGAAACAAATTCAAATTTAAAAAATCATGGATTATAAACCAATTGATTAACCAATCGATTGGCTAGTCAATTAACTAATCGATTGGCCTAGCGATTGACCAAGCGATTAGCTAATCGATTAGCTAACCGGTT
Source organism: Asparagus officinalis (assembly GCF_001876935.1). Taxonomy (NCBI): domain Eukaryota; kingdom Viridiplantae; phylum Streptophyta; class Magnoliopsida; order Asparagales; family Asparagaceae; genus Asparagus; species Asparagus officinalis. The sequence goes on along the minus strand of NC_033800.1, from coordinate 142,236,708 downwards.
TGCTAATTGATTGGCCAACCGATTAGATCCTAACATAATCAGTTAATGAGTGAGATTTATTTATTAGAGCTTAAGACAAATATAATGGTTCTTGCTGATTGTTATGAGCTATAAATAAGGGTAGAGAGTGAGGGGTTTGGTGCAATTTTTTTTCTAAAAACTCTATTTTGGAGAAGAGGGTTACTCTTAATTGAGAAAATGTTCCAAAAATTATAAATTTTTTATTTGTAACAAATAAAAAAATTTCTACTTAATTTTCTTTTCTTCTTCTCTTATAATGAAGATGAATATTTGGCTTTGAAGGGACCAATCCCTTGCAAATGTAAGTTTTTATTTTCTTCTCTTATTTTCTTATTTTAAGGTTTTATTTTCTTATTTTTATTTTACGTTTGGTAGCTTAGATTTATTTCATGCTTGTATTATACTTTTTCTTCATGCTTTATAGATTAGATTTATTTCTTTGCTCTTTTATGCTTTAGTTTTCTATTTCTTTCTTTTAGTGCTTGTAGTTGAGATTTACTGCTTGTTCTTTTATGCATACTGTTATAAATTTTATTTTCTCATTTTTATTTTGTAAAATGAGTTG
>NC_033800.1:142132743-142236112 GCF_001876935.1 Asparagus officinalis | reverse complement strand
TGTATGACACTAGTTTAATTTCTTTTATAGTGTATGGATTGTTCACTTTTTGCTTAAAATGATAATGTTTAAGATAATCAACTAGAAAATTAATTGGTAGAAAAAGAGTTTGATAATCTATGCTTATATTGAACGTTTTGATAGGTTATGCTTATTTATTTCTAGGATTGTTATCTAGTTGCTTGTTCTTTTCATACATAACAATTTTTGCTTGGATGATAATTTGATTGATTATATTTTCTTTGAGTGGTTTGATAATTTATGCTTAGTAAATTTAAAGTAAAATATGATAAAAAGAGAGTAGTTTATAAATCCTAATTAAAATTAACTAGCGAAATCAATTCTAGATTCCTAACTTCTCGGCTTGTTTCTCCTCAATCTTTTTGATTTGATCTTTCTCTTCGTTTCTTGATTTTATTTTATTGATTTTCTCTTCTTCCTACATCCTTCTCTTTTCTTATTTTTATTTTTTTTTACTTCTTTTTAGTTCCTTTTTGTTTTCCTTTTATTTGTTTCCTCCTCCTCTCTTCCTCCCATCTCGTTTTAGTTTTTTTCTTTATTTTTTTTGACAAATCTCTCTTTACATTTCTACACTTTCACTCTTACTCCTTTTTACCCACACTTTTCTAGAACAAAATTTTAAAATTTTCAAATACACACCTTCCTTGTTAGTTTGACATCTATACTATACTATAACTTGATAGTTGTGCAATTGTAACACATCATTATTTACCTCCTCTCAAGATACAAAATTGTGAATTTTAAATTCTAAAAAATATTTAAGATAGGATCGAAACAAGAAAAATTTTTCAAACGTCATAGGTTACATATGTCATGAAATTGTGAATTTTGAACTACAAAAAAATTATTTTCAATTGTTTCTAAACAAAGAAAAAAAATTTTAAAATAATGGGTAGCTCATGAAATCGTGAATTTTGAACTTCATAAAACTATTTTCCATTGGGTCAAAAAGAGAATAGATAGGAAAAAATGTTGGTGTTAGCTCATAAAATCATGAATTTTGAATTCTAAAAAAATTATTTACTAGATGAAAATGAATAAAATTGGACAAAAATTATTTGCTATTAGCTTGAAACGAACGAAATTGCACAAAAATTGTGTATTATAATTAATAAAACCATGAATTTTAATCTGTGAAAAATTATTTATCATGTGATTGAAATGAAAAAATAGACAAAAATCGTGAATTATAGCTCATGAAACCATAAATTTTAAATTCTGTAAAATTATTTACCATTGGTACAAAATGAATGAAAATGTGTAAGGTTCTTGAATTTTGGACTCAATATTTTTTTTCATTGGGTCAAAACAAATGACAATGCACAAAATTATGGATTGCTCCTAAAAAGTTGAATTTTAACTAATACAAAATTAGTTTCCTTTGGATTGAAGCAAAAAAAATAATAAAAATAAAATAAAATGTGGTGGATTAGAGCTAATGAAATTGCTAGTTATATAACTCATGAAATTGTGAATTTTAAGTGCCACAAAATTATTTACCATTAGATAGAAATAAGCAAAAAAATAAATTGTGGATAACAGCTCATGATATTGTGAATTTAAACCATGTGAAGTTATTTTCCATTAGGTCGAAATGAATGAAAATGGACAAAAGTCTTTGTTTATAGTTCATGAAGTTTTGTATTTTGAACTCCACAAAATTACTTGTTATTGGCTCAAAATAAATAAAAATAATTTAAAAATTATGGGTTATAGTTGATGAAATCATGCTTTTTAAACTCCATAGAACTATTTTCGTTGAGTAGAAATAAACAAAAATGGATGAAAAATCATTTGCTATAGCTCATAAAATCTTGAGTTTTGAAATCCAGAAAATTATTTGCCATAGGATCAAGATGAATAAAAAATTCAAAAATCATGAGTTAAAGCTCATGAAATTGTGAATTTTAAACTCCACAAAATTATTTGCCATTGAGTGAAAATAATCAAAATTTTTTAAAAATATTAGGTTATAGCTCATGAAATAATGAATTTTACACTCTATAAATTATTTTCTATGAGGTCAAAAGAACGAAAATGCACAAAATTCATGAGATATAACTCATAGAATTGTGAATTTTAAAATCCAAAAAAATATTTGCCATTAGGTTGAAACAATTGAGAAAATAAAAAGTTATGGGCTATATATAGTTCATAAAAATCCTGAATTTTAAACATTGTAAAATTATTTTCCATTAGGTAGAAATGAATAAACATGGATAAAAATCATGGGTTATTGCTCTTGAAATCCGTAGAATTTTAAACTCAGAAAGATTATTTTTTATTAGGTTGAAACAAATAAATAAATAAATAAGTCATGAGTCAAAGCTCATGAACTCGTGAATTTTGAATTCCATGCAGTTATTTTTACCTGCATGGATAACTTTTTGGTGGATAACTTTTTTGTGATTGAATGACGCGTGAGTGGGGAGGACAGCGTCTCATGATGTTTTTTTTAGGATGTGAACGTGGGTCCCTCCACGTTGTGAAGGAGCTCAACAATTAACGCGTGAGAAGATTTGGAGAATTGGAAAGCGTGAAGAGATTTGAGAAAATCTCGTGAGCAGTAGCAAAAACAAAGTTGGCCCACCCGACTTCGGAACGCGTGACTGATTGAAGTTTATATAAATACCAAGGAGATTTCTCCCTAGGGCTGTACGAAGGCAGGGGAAAAATCAAGAGCTTTTTGGCGGCTGCAGAGGGCAGGTGCGCAGTGCAGGAGAAAGAAGAAAAGTGAGGCTACGGGAGAAAAAGTCAGCGGCTTTTCTTTGGCTTCGTGCAAATAGGCTTTTGTGTTTTTGAGAGAGATAATTGTGTGAGAGGTCTGAGAGATTGTGAGAGGGTTTAGATTGAGTGATTGTAAACCCTAGTTGTATTCTCTCCCCTCTAATAGTAGATCTCCCCCTCCTTGCCCCGTGGACGTAGGCAGTTTGCCGAACCACGTAAAATTGGTTTGTTTGAGTTTGTGGCCATTGTAATAGTTTTTAGGATCCCTCGACGCGCAGTCCTAGAACTGACGAGAGGAAGAGCTAATATCCCACTTTGATGGGATATTAGGCTTCAGATTCTTGTTTCCTTTGAGAAACAAAAATTCTTATCGATATTTCTCTCTTATTGTGCACCAGAAACTCTGCCGAAATTTCCGCTGCGCACAACAAGTGGTATCAGAGCCCAGATTCCAGATCTAGGGTTTGGTTGGAGGAGTAGATCAATTTGGAGGCTCGTTTAGGGCTTCGTTGGTGATAAAGGTGGGATCTTTTGGTAAAGACTCTATCTTTCAGTTTTGGATCTATTCTTTGTTCGTTGGTGCGTAAGATGTCGGGGAAAGAAGGTGCTTCGGGAGTCGAGGGTGGTTCTTCTGGCGTGAAGACTATTCAGAGTTTGAATATCCACTCTATGAAGATAGATGTGGAGAAATTTAATGGCACAAACAACTTTGGATTATGGAGATGCGAGGTTTTGGATGCGCTGAACGCGCAGAATTTGGAGGATACATTGGAGTTAGATGGCAAGCCAGATGAGATTGAAGAGAAGGTTTGGAAGAAGATGAATCGAACGGCGTGTGGTGTGATTAGGTCTTGTTTGACTCAAGATCTAAAATATGATGTGATGAATGAGACTTCTGCGAAGAAGATTTGGGAGATTCTCGAAAGCAAGTATTTGACCAAGAGTGTGGAAAATCGCTTGCATTTGAAGAGGAGACTTTATCGTTTCCAGTTGAAGAAGGGAACCTCCATTAGAGATCACATGAACCACTACACAAAGCTTCTTGCGGATTTGGCGAATGTGGATGTCAAGATTGAAGATGAGGACAAGGCGTTGCTGTTGTTGAGTTCCTTGCCCGACGAGGAATATGAGACCTTCGTTCTTACTCTGATTAATGGGAAGGCATCACTTTCGTATAGTGAGGTCACCGCTGCACTTGTGAATTATCAGCTTCGAAAGAAGGATAAGGAGGCTTCAGTTGAGCCGGTAGCGGAGGCGTTGGTCGCAAGAGGGAAGGGTCCAAACCGAAAGAATTAGAAGTCACAGTCTAGAGTAGGAAAAGATCAGTGTGCTTGGTGCAAGGAGACTGGTCATTGGAAGAAAGACTGCCCAAAGCTCGACGAATGGATGAAGAATAAGCAGAAGGGAAAAGGGAAGCAACCATCATCAGAAGCAAACATCGTATCGGATGGTAATAATTCTGACTCTTCTATTTATTCGCTTTCTATCAGTCCTACAGATAGCTATTCGGAGGAATCTGAATGGATGTTGGATAGTGGTGCGACCTATCATGTGTGCCCTAGAAGGGAATGGTTCTCCAGTTTTGAGAAGCTGGTGGATAGTGGTGTGGTGTACATGGCTGATAACCGTGCATGCCAGATCCTTGGGATAGGAAGAATTCGCATAAAGATGTTTGACGGGACTGTTAGAGAGTTAAACGATGTGAGATATGTTTCTTTTTTGAGGAAGAACTTGATCTCGATTGGAGCTTTGGTTGGAGAGGGTCTGAAGGTTCGTGTTGAGGATATGGTTCTCGAGATTGCGAGAGACTCTCGTATTTTGATGAAGGGCGTCAGGAGAAATAACCTGTATTACTAGACTGGAGGTATAGTGACAGGTGGAGAGCTGACGACTTCTGTTGATTCGACTAGACTGCGGCATTTGGGGCTTGGCCATTCCAGTATTGATTCCTCGCATAGATTGAAAGAGGGTGTAAAGACCTGCAGTTTGAAGTCCAGTGAACATGTTGATGTGAGCAAGAAGACCGAGGTGAAGTGTGGCACCTCTATTCACCGTGCTAAGGGTCGTTCTGGAGGAGTTCACGTGGATGTTTGGGGGCCTTCCAAGGGGGCATCATTGGGAGGTAATAGGCGTTTGGTTTCCTTTGTTGGTGGCTGTTCTAGGCGTGTTTGGGTTGCAACCAAATCCCCTTTGGAGAAAGTCCTAGTAGTATCCAACAGATTGAAGAAGTGTGTGATAGACAGAAAGGTGAAGGTACTCCATTCTGGTTTTGGTGGGAGGTACAAGATGGACCTATTTCTGTATTGGAGCCGAGCTCACGGCATTTCGAGACACTTCGTTGGAAAGGAAATCTTGGGGCAACTAGATAAGGTGATAAATTTGGAGAACCGTGCCTTTTTGGAGGAGGATCGGTGTTTGTTGTCAAGCAATGGTTTGCAGAAGAGTTTCTGGACAGAGGCTTCGACATATTTGGGTCATCCTATTAAAGAGTTGTCAACTGCTGTGATTGGAGGTAAAACTCCATTAGAAGATAGGTCTGATAGTGTCACTTTGGTTGAGGCTTTGATGAGGGAGCTAATTGACTCTCAGCAGGTGGAGAGTTTTGGACAGACCTTAGAGGTATCGCAGCGGGTGGAGAGTGATACTACTCCACATTGGGTGAAGATTACTCCAGATCATTCTGCATTGGTTGGGATTCCAGCTGAGGTGACACAGCGTGGAAGTCATTTGGATTCGGATGCAGATGATGAGTTGGGTTTTGACTCGAGTGCAGCTGATAGATGCAGTTTGGATATGACCATTAGTTCACCTCAGGTGGAGGTGTTTGAGGCCATTGGAGGTGCTATCAGCCGCAGAGTTGATGATATTGGAGAAGGGTTGCGAACTCTTCTATTGGATTGAGGTCGTTCGCGGCCATTTGGGTGAACTACGTTCGGCTTGATTCCTTGGGCAAGAGGATACGTAGGCAGTCTTTATATGATGCAGCCGGGTTGAATTTTGATGGGGGTGAGATCGATTTGGTGAGTTGATACTGACATTTGGAGAGTGTTTGCATTCTCATTTGGGTTCTCGACTTGTTATGGATTGAGTCTGTTATCGTGAATTGTTTCACGGTGTACTAGACACAACAAGTGAGACATTTGGTTTGGTTGGTATCGGCTCAGTTTTGGGAAAACTTTGCCGAGGTGGAGAATTATGATTGAATGACGCGTGAGTGGGGAGGACAGCGTCTCATGATGTTTTTTTAGGATGTGAACGTGGGTCCCTCCACGTTGTGAAGGAGCTCAACAATTAACGCGTGAGAAGATTTGGAGAATTGGAAAGCGTGAAGAGATTTGAGAAAATCTCGTGAGCAGTAGCAAAAACAAAGTTGGCCCACCCGACTTCGGAACGCGTGACTGATTGAAGTTTATATAAATACCAAGGAGATTTCTCCCTAGGGCTGTACGAAGGCAGGGGAAAAATCAAGAGCTTTTTGGCGGCTGCAGAGGGCAGGTGCGCAGTGCAGGAGAAAGAAGAAAAGTGAGGCTACGGGAGAAAAAGTCAGCGGCTTTTCTTTGGCTTCGTGCAAATAGGCTTTTGTGTTTTTGAGAGAGATAATTGTGTGAGAGGTCTGAGAGATTGTGAGAGGGTTTAGATTGAGTGATTGTAAACCCTAGTTGTATTCTCTTCCCTCTAATAGTAGATCCCCCCCTCCTTGCCCCGTGGACGTAGGCAGTTTGCCGAACCACGTAAAATTGGTTTGTTTGAGTTTGTGGCCATTGTAATAGTTTTTAGGATCCCTCGACGCGCAGTCCTAGAGCTGACGAGAGAAAGAGCTAATATCCCACTTTGATGGGATATTAGGCTTCAGATTCTTATTCCCTTTGAGAAACAAGAATTCTTATCGATCTTTCTCTCTTATTGTGCACCAGAAACTCTGCCGAAATTTCCGCTGCGCACAACATTTTTGCTATCCGCTTAAGTTGACACAAGTTTTGCTCTTAAAAATTGTAGGTTATAGCTTATTAAATTATTAATTTTAAACTCCAAAAAATTATTTACCATTGGATCAAAACGAATGAAATTAGATAAAAATTACGTGCTATAGCTCATAAAATCATGGGTTATATCTTATTAAGTTTTGAATTTTAAACTCTAAAAAATTATTTGCCATTGGTCAAAATGAATGACAAAATTAAAAAAATCATCCATATAGCTCTTGAAATCATGAATATTGAACTACATAAAATTATTTTTTCATTAGGTCGAAAGAGATGAAAATGTGTGAAACACATGAGTTATAACTCATGAAATTGTAAATCTTGAAATCCACAATATTATTTGCCACAAAACGAACAAAAAAAAAGGGGTTATAGCTCATGAAATTTTAAATTTTAAACTCCATAACATTATTAGAAATTAGGTTGAAACAAATAAAAAATTCAAAATTAATGGGTTATAGCTCATGAAATTATGAATTTTGTACTCCATAAAAATGTTTTCCATTAGATTGAGACGAAGAAAAATGCACAAAATCATGGATTATAACTCATGATATTGAGAATCTTGGACTCCACAAAATTATTTATCATTGGACCATAACGAGTAAAAAGATTAAAAATTGTAGGTTATATAGGCTATGAAATTGTGAAATTTGAACTCTATAAAATTATATTCTATTGGGTCGAAACAAAAAAAATTCAAAAATCATGGGTTTCATAGGTCATGAAATTATGAGTTTTGAACTCTACAAAATTATTTGCCATTAGTTCGTAACAAAAAAAGTTTAAAAGTCGTGGGTAGCTCATGAAATCATAAATTTTGATCTCTGTAAAATTATTTTCCATTTGCAAGAAATGATAAAAGAGAGAAAAAAATTGTTGGTTTTAGCTCACAAAATCATGATTTTTGAACTCTGAAAAATTATTATGCCATTTTATCAAAATGAATAAAGGACAAGAATTATTTGCTATTAACTTGGAATGAATGAAATTAGACAAAAATTGTGTGTCATAATAGATAAAATCTTAAATTTTGAACTATGAAAAGTTATTTATCATGAGAATGAAATGAAATAATAGATAAAAATTATGGGTTATAGCTCATGAAATCATGAATTTTAAACTTTGCAATATTACTTGCCAAAATGAACCAAAAAAATCGTGGCTTATAGCTCATAAAATTACGAAGTTTAAACTCATTAAATTATTACAAGTGGGGGTAAAGCAAGAAAAATGCTCAAAAATTGTGGTTTGTAGCTTATGAAATCTTTAGTTTTGAACTCCATAATTTTTTGCATTAGGTGAAAACAAACGATAATGCACAAAATTGTGGATTGCTCATAAAATTTTTAATAAAATAATACACAATTAATTTATTTTGGGTCAAAAAAAATAAAAAAAATTAAAACATGGTGAGTTATGACTGGTGAAATCGAGCGTTATAACTCTTGAAATTGTAAATTTTGAAATACCACAGCATGTTTGCCATTGGATTGTGTAAAACCCCAAAAATTAGAATATTTTGTGATAAAAAATAATAATAAATTTGTTATACGTTGATAAATAACATATTGTGATGTTTGAGTATGCTAGAAATTTATTTGAGATCAATTCAATGTGTATATATATATATATATATATATATATATATATATATATATGAGTGCAAATGCACAAAACATACATGATGTATAAATTTGGAAAATAATGACTAGTGGAAATATTTTGTATTTTACACACTGATACAGTATGAATATGGAAACTTAAAAGACCAAAGTTGTAGGTCTCTTCATCATCTTTCCAACAAATTTTTAATAACCTCATTCCGAGATTGGATGCGAAAGTTACAGTCAAAATACCGAAGAGTATGTTTCTAGTCAGACTGGGTTTCCAGTTTTGGGTTTCGGGTTTCGGGCTATATTTATTCGGGTTTGTTGCCATATATATACATGTTTATACATGAAAAACATTTCTTTTCTTCTGTGTTCCAAACCCTAGCAGACCCTCTCCTCCTCTCTCAAACCCTAGCACTAAACTTGAGTTCCCATGAGAGTTTCATGAGGCGAAAAGCGAGGAGAAGGCGAGATTTACGGCGTTTGGCGTCGAGGGATCGTTTGCTGATTGTTTCAGGAGGTTGTGCACATGATAAGATAAGATTATCTATATTCAAACCCTTCCCTTAATAAAGATTAGACTTTTAATGGTTAAAGTGATGTTTTTCATGGTAAAGTTTAACCCGGCATGATAAAGTTTAGATTTTTGATGATAATTCTTTAAACCATGATAGATATATAATAATTCCTTGCTGTTTATGATAGAAATATAATCATGATCATTAGGGTTATTTATAATTTCATTTTTAATTTATTAATCATGATTAAATCATGTTTAAACCCTAATTTGGCAATTAAATGATATTTTATGTTGATTAGAGATGCTTAAAACCCTAGGTTTGGGGTAAAACAAAATTTGAAAATGTGGAAAAATAATTGTTACATCGGTTTCAAGTTTCATACAAGTATATTTATGTTAATTTTGTCGATAACTATGGTTCTTGTAAAGAATTTGATTATTTGGGTTGTTAAACTTGATTAGGTTAAATCAAGTTTGAGTAAATCATGAGATATTTTTCTGATATGTAGAAATAAAGTTTTCATCTTGTCATACGATTTATAAATGAAAAAAATTCATGTTTTTTATGATTTAAAATTTCTGCAAGTTCAAAACCTAAAAACCTGTTATGCTTCTGCACGGTCGGCCGCGATGGACGCGGTGGTCGATCGCTGGGTGACGTTTTTGTGCAGGAAGCTCTCTGTTTCTGCGCGGTCGACCGCGGTGGATGCGACGGTCAACCACTGGGCGATATTTTGTGTAATGTCTTTTGCTCATTTCACGGTCGATCGCTGGACCTGTTTGTGCATGTGCATGTTGTTTACATACGTTTGTGTGACCGACGAGTTGTCTTGGATATCTGGTATTTTAATACACTGTAAATTGTGTATTCTACACATGAGTTGATTATGGACATGAGTTTAGGATTCACTCACAGAGGCACGAGTGTGAATAGTATATATGCATTTTACTTACATTATTTATTTGTATTACGCTCATCATATACAGTCCTCGTGTTGGACATTTATCTATTGCGGCCCATGTGTTGGACCTTAATTATATGCAGTCCTCGTGTTGGACATTTATCTATTACGGCCAGGTGTTGAACCTTAATCATATGCAGTCATCGTGTTGGACATTTACCTATTGCGGCTCGTGTGTTGGACCTTAATCATATGCAGTTCTCGTGTTGGACATTTAAATATTTCGGCCTATGTGTTGGACATAGCGCTGTTCAAAAAGCCCACGGCCTGGGCCCAGCCCGGCGTTTTGCTCGGACACTCGGGCCAGACCCAGGCCGCGGACCCGGGTCCGGACCCAGCGCAAAACTTCCTGCCCGCCACCGCCTACCGCTTGAAAACTTTCCGCCCGCACCGGGTATCCGGTTGCCCGACCCGGTAACTAGCCGCTTTTTGCGGCGGTGGGCGGTTACACAACCGGACCGGCGCTCCGGGCTCGGGCTCGGAGCGGCCGCCCAAACGGTGCTCTCCATGATTGGTGACTCGTTGCTGAAAAATGCCGCTCGGCGCGGATTTTGAGGTCGGCGCCCGTTCCAGCACCACGGTCACCTCTGTGTGACCGTTGGGCAGAATGCACCGCGGCCGGCGCTCGGGCCTAGACTGCGCCATAACGACCATATTAGGGTTTTGACCGTTTTGCCCCTAAAAACGGTCAAAAATGTCTAGAATATGAGAGTTTTTTGGTCATTTGCCTAGGAGGCTGCCTTTATAAATAGAGGGGGGTTTTCACTTCTTCTCCTCACACCAAAACTCATCTACTTCTCTCTAATATTCTCTTATACAATCTTATACTCTCTTATAATCTCTTATATTTTCTAATACTTCTATCAAATGACTTCTGGATCTGATTATGAAGAGCAACACCTATCTCCTACCGATCCAAAAATGAGTCCTCCTACAATAACTACTCCTCCTACCGGTATTAATCCTGAATCTGGTAGCGACGAATCTGCACCAAGAGCTTCTAAAAGGCCGAGATCCGATGTGTGGAATTGTAAAACCCTGAAAATTTGAATATAGTGTGATAAATAATTATAAATATGTTATATGGTAAAAATAATGTATTTTGATGTTTGAGTATGATAGGAATTGATTTGAGATCAATTCAATGTATATTTGTGAATATATGAGTGTAAATACACAAAACATGCACAAAGGCAAATAGTGATAATCTGAGAATTTTGACCAGTTGAGAATTTCTATGTTTTACATACTGATTCAGTTATAATCTGAAAAAGTGTATAAGACCAAAGTTGTAGGTCTCTTCAATATCTTTCCAACGAATCTTAAATCAACTCATTCCGAGATCGTATGAGAAAGTTACAACCTTTTTACCGAACCCCAGTCTGAGCATGGCCCAGAACTCTGAGCAGTCGACCGCCGTGGTCGCTGCGGTCGACCGCTCAGCGTACAGACGCCAGTTTCAGTCTGTTTTGGGTTGATTTTGTTTATACCAAATCCGTTTGTTACCCTACTTATATATACTCGTTTTGAAGCTCTCAGAACCCTCTATTGAACCCTAATAGCCTCAGCCCCCTTCTCTCTCTCCTCTCAAAACCCTAGCTCGGATTTTGGCATTTTTGGGTCGTTTCGAAGGATTTTCGGTGGGGTTTCGCGAGATCCATTGGTGTTCAGCGAAGGGGATTGTTCTCCTATAGATTCAGGATCCTTGTTCCCATCAGAGGCGAGTAACATCTCGCCCAACTTCACCCCTTTTGTTTTCATGCTTAAATTTGAGTTTTTATCCGGTGTTATTGGGCCTAAAATCGTATTTTTGTATAAATGCTAGATCATTATGGTATATGATGCATAAATCAAGTATTTCAGATTTTAAAAGCTCACCCACAAATTTGTTTTCCTGAGATTTAGATCTGAAATAATTTAATAAGAGTAAATTCTGTTTTATTGATTTAAAACTTTCAAATCATACATGTTCATGTGTTTGGGACTTTGGTGAATTTCAGTTTGTTGTTTTCTATTATATGACATATTAGAAATGTTAGATTTATAATAGTGTAGAAATCATCAAGTTTGTATGTGGTTCGAAGCTGACAGAAACCCTAACTGGGCTTCTGTCTGCTTCGCGGTCGACCGCAGAGGACGAGGCGGTCGACCGCTGGGTGTTTTGCTGAGCAGAATTGTTTCTGCTCTTTTCGCGGTCGACCGGAGTGACCTCCGCGGTCGACCGCCGCTCAGTTTTGAGCTCAGTGGATTTGTGCTTTGTGTGCGGTCGACCGGAGTGACCTCTGCGGTCGACCGCCGCACAGTTTTGGGTACTGTTGGTTTTGTTGTATACTTTTCACACGTTCGAGAGTTCGCCTCGACTATCTGACACCAATTTACAATGTTAGTGATTTACCTATACCTGTGAGTTGACTTTTGACACAAGTACTGATCCGCACATCGAGGCACGTGCGACATGAGACTATGTGTATCTTTTGCATATAAGAATATATATATATATTCAACATCTACACTTTGTATAGTTTATATTTAGTCCTTGTGTTGGACATTCACTTTACTTAGTCCTCGTGTTGGACATGCATTGCTATTAAATCCTCGTGTTGGATATGCATTATCATCCGGTCCATGCGTTGGACAACGGTCACATCCGGTCCATGCGTTGGACAACGGTTATATTCAGTCCATGAGTTGGACGTTTACTTCATGCAGTCTATGGGTTGGACGTTTAATTTATATAGTCTATGTTTTGGACACTTAATCGTTTTCGGACATGACACTCATGTGAGTTTGCATGACACTTGTGGTGGCCTTGTCATGATTTCATTTATCGGTAGAGACGGGTTTGTATTTGTTTTATTTATTGTTTCTTGTATTAGACCTCAGGTTTAGTATTTAGGGATTTACAATTTGAGATACAAGGTATATACATGAGGGTTTCCTTGTTTGGATTATTTCGCTCGACGTACCTACGCTCGTGTTGTAATTTCCTAAATACCAAAACCCATTGTTGTTAGGACAAATAATTTTATATTATTATGTATTAACTGTATTTTCATATACAACAAGCCCTATCCCTTGGGGTTGGTTGTGATGTTGCTCGCTAGCGCTTTGACGCTCGTTGTCCCTCCCCCTTTCAGGTAACGAGCCAGGAGCCCGGAGAGTCGCAGGATGAGGGCGACCCTTACTAGTGCCTATTTATCCTCTTATTAGATGTATTTTATTTTGTACTCCACTTGAGACATTTTTAGACTTAAGAGGTTTATGTTCTAGAGTTGTAAAGGCTGTGTGCTTTATTTCCTGCATCAGATATTATGTACTTTGAGACATGTTGAGATCTCCAGATTGTTATTATTCATTTCAGACTTTGACTATGTATTCCAGTTTATTTGGTTGAGGAGATGTGTTAATTTGATGTTCTATCATTTCATCAAGTATTTGTTGTAAAACCTTTTACTTGCTTTGTACCTACACCTATTGTTGATTCCTCTAGAGAGATAGTAATTATGATGGTGAAACATGTTATTGCACGGTGTGGTGCATGGCAGGTTTGACATTCTTGGTTTCACCTCGGACTGCAGCCTTGTGTGAACCCAGGGGCGTCACATGAATTTTTTTGAGAAGATAGACATCACCAAGGATGAACACGGTAGGATCATCATCCAGAAGGCTAAATGTGCGTTGTGCGGCCAGATTTTCCAAGCTCATCATAAGAGCGGCATCAACCACCTCAAACGCCATATAGAAAAACACAACAAAGGCCAGAATCCTCAAGGTGATATCTGATAATCTATGATTTCTCAATCCTCCTTTTCTGGTAGTCTCGGTAGTTGGAATTATGACGCCGCCCGAGCCAGGAAATGCGTAATCAGGTTTATCGTTCTTAAAAACCTTCCTTTTAAATTAGTAGAAGATGATGAATTTAAAGATTTATTTAGAGATGGTTTTTATCCCGTATTTACAAAATTTTCTCGTCAAACCTGTCAACGTGATATTTTAAAATATTATCAGGAGGAACAAAGAAAAATAATTTCTTATTTTAAAAATTTAAACTGTAAATTTTCTTTAACTTCTGATATTTGGACATCTAGAGTACAAACTGGTTATTTATGTATCACAGCACACTAGATTGATGATAATTAATAAATGTTTAAAAGAGTTGTTTCTTTTATTACAATTGAAGAGTCACATACTGGTATTAATATTACAAATTTAATAATTAAAGAACTTATGAAACTAGAAATTGATCAAAGAATATTTTCTCTTTCACTAGATAATGCAAGTAATAACAATGTAGCTATTGATTTTATCAAAACAACTCTGTCATTGGCATGTCATGGTGAATTTTTTCATGTTAGATATATCTGTCATATTTTAAATTTAATTGTTCAAAGTGCATTCTCTGAAATTAAACCCATGATAGAAAAGGTTAGAACAGTTGCTAATATGCATAATGTTTCTGAAATGAGAATTTGAAATTAAACCCATGATAGAAAAGGTTAGAACAGTTGCTAATATGCATAATGTTTCTGAAATGAGAATTAAAAGATGGAAACAATGTTGTAAAAAATATTATAAGCGCAGACTAATTCCAAAAGATGTTGACCATAGGTAGAATTCCACCTATGTAATGTTAAGTGTAGCAATAGAATATAAAAAGTTATAAATGATTTTATAAATTTTTATGCTTCTAGTTCTAGCTCTGGTAGTACTTATGGAATAACTAAAGATGAATGGACAATTATATATAATTTAAATAAGATATTATAAGTCTTTTATGATGCCATAATGTTATTATCTGGCTGTTATTATCCAACAATTACTTTAGCTGCTTTAAAAATTTTAAATATTCAATTTTTTTGCCAAATATCATATGGATGATACTTTTGGAGCTATAATTTTTTAAATAGAGAGCAAATTCCTCATATTTTTGGTTTGGGGGTTCTTATTGATTCATGTTTGAAGGATATTGGCCTTTGAAGTTTGTTACAATCATTGTACGGTGGATAGATTATAGACTTAGATGATGGATCCACCCTTACTGCTACTTCTCATCATTTAGCTATTAGAAATTATTTTCAAACATTATATGATGAGTATGCAGCTAGACATGGTATAGCTGCACAACAATCTATAGCTTCGGCGTCTTCGAGCACATGCCGAGGTAAAAATGTAAGTTTTGATAGGTATGCAATGGTAGCTGAACTAACTGGTGGATCTGGACTTGGATCAACATTAGAAGTTTCTGAAATAGATGAATATTTATTTGCTTCCTTAGTTAAATATTAAGGAAATATTTTAGATATTTTACAATGGTGGAGAGTATATGGATCAGTTTCATATCATATACTTTCCACCATGGTTCGTGACTTACTAACAGTGCAGGTTTCAACGGTAGCTTCGGAATCCGCCTTCAGCACAACAGGACGTTTGATCGACGATCAGAGGACATGCTTAGATCCGTATACTGTACAAGCGGTGATGTGCTTACAAGATTGGTTGAGGTCGAGAAGCGAACGTAAGGCACCGATCAGATGACTGGAATTGTAGATAAATTTAAAGAGTTGGGACTAGCAGATATGTATAAAGATTAGATAATATTCATTAAATTATAATTTTTATTTCTTAGCTTTAAATTTGTAATGAATTATTTCAAAAAAAATTACAAATGATAGTGATATAGGTGAGTAGGTGCCAATCTAGTTAAGATGTATTCATCTATTGTGATGCGACGAATTCCGAAATAAATTTATACTTATAAGGGATTTACTGATTATTAATAAAGAAGTTATTTTTATCATCTTTTATTTTTATAATTTTTTGTACTTGTAATTTATGTCATTTTAAGTTATTAAAAAAATTTATGTTATTTTTTGTAATTATTATGTATATTTTATGATTTATGGGGATTTTTAAAATTTTTTAAAAATTAAAAAAACTAAAAAAAAACGGGCCAACCCGGAACCCGGCCCGCTCAGGCCCGGACCCGGGTCCGAGCTTCGGTTTTGCCAGGCCCGGGCTCGGTTTTTCGGCATAGTTGGACATTCATCATATATAGTCCATGTGTTGGACACTTATTCGAGTTGTCTTATCTAATATGTAGCAGGTGAAGTCCGTGTGTTGGACACGCATCTGATATCTGTCAGGACACATTTGATATGATTTGAGATGGATTTGTCTTTTCTTATTGTTCCATGTAATAGCTTTTGGATTTGGTATTTAGCTATTCACAATTTGAGCTAACGGGATATTCGACATACCTATGCTCATGTTGTGGATTTCTAAATATCAACATCCATTTATTTCAGAGTAGATGATTGCTTATATGTATGTATTAACAAGTATTTTCCTTATATACGGGGAAAATGATCTCGGTAGGCTATGCTTAATCGATAGAGCCTCCACTTCATTTAGTAGCCCTTCCCTGGGGGCGGATGGAGGTATCTTGCAAGCGCTCTGACGCTCTTGATGTTGTCCTTTTTCTTTTAATTTATTTTAACTTTCAGGTGGCTCAGAGCATCGGAGGGCCGCAGGATGACAGAGTTATTGCATAGTCGCCGTCACATGAGTTACTAGTAGAGACCTCATAGTAGAGTTATTTCCATTCGGACATTAGAGTTTTGTATCATATTTTGTAAAGGCTATGAGCCTTAGTTACATTTTTAGCTGTTTCATGTCGAGATATATTTATTTATTTCGGATGTCGGATGTATTCCGGATTGTTCACTGAGTCATGATTTATTTATGAGATACTCCATTCTATATCATCTCTGTTGTAGTTATTTCTTTTCTTTTACATGTTTTGTACCTACACTTTATTTTGATTCCACTAGAGAATATTACTGTGATTGGTGAAACTTGTTGTTACACAGTGTGAGTGCATGACAGGTTTGACATCTCTGGGTTCACATTGGACTACAGCCATGTGTGAGAACATGGGCGTCACAGTTGGTATCAGAGCTCTAGTTCCAGTATCCTTAGGATCATCCTGTGTCGAGTCGTGAAGCTAGAATAGAGTTTCTTAGGATTCATGTATAGAGTGTTAGACCCTAGAGGAGGGGTGATTAGGGTCTTATGCTAATCTAATCCGATTTAATGCCAATTAAAATTAATTAATAAGTTATCCTAGCAAGTATGAAATACAACAATGTATATGAGCTAGGATAAGTAATATGAACAACAAGATATATTCTAACAAAGAGATATAGGCAATGTATGTGCAAGGATATATAAGCTCAAGGGTAAACAATCTAAACTAGATAGTGGGCAATATAATCAACAAGCAATATACAAAGGCGATATAAGATATAAACATAAAAGTAAGTGCGCCAATGCAATCACAAACAAACAATATGATTACGGAGTTCGGTCCCCACGACCTACGTCTCCGCTCCTCACCTCGAGGAGATCTTCACTATCACAACCGGGTTTTCTACGTTCACCCGAACAACGTTTACACCTCACAATACAATCACTATGCAATCACACCTCACACACTAAGTGTTGGTCCTAGCCCGTGTCCTCCTCCTCAAGTGCTCGGTTACAACCTCTCCCTAGGCACGTCAACCGACGCCACTCCTCTTGGATTCGACCCCGTCTCTCACCATACACTTCTCTCGGTGTACAAGTGTATTACAAGTGAATCCTCACAATTAGGCTCAATACAAAGTGTTTGTTCTCTACAATGAATGAGAACGAATTATAAGCTCACTCTCTAAGTTACACAATCCCACAACCCAATTATACTATGAATGTAAATACAATAAGCTCAAATGGTTGTGTGTATAAACATAGAGAAAATAAAATCAACTAAACTCAATATGAATACTAGCTTAATAAAATGATAATCAAACAATAAAATGTAAAGCTAGATTGAGTTTAGAAAACTTCTCCAATAAATGACAAGAGTGAGAGAGAGATGATTTGAAGCCCAAACACCAAAGATTATCTCCTCAAGCCCTTGTGAAATTATCTTCACAAACCAAACTCTTAAACACACTTAGAAAACCTTAAACAAACTTGTAAAAACTCTTTAAAACTTTTCTCTTAGTTGTCTTAGAAGTATGAGGACATGGGGTATTTATAGGCTCATCAAACAACCCCAAAAACCCAACCAAAACCCTTAAAAACATTAAAATAATTAAAGCTGGAAACTAGCCGTTACTGTTCAAACGATTAACATATACGATTTTGTAAAATCAATTGGGCACAGTAAATCAACTCTAAAAATAGTAAAATTTTCAGGAAAGTTTCTAAACATGTATATAAACATGTCAAAGAAAGAATTTCTTAAATATCACTTCCCACTTCCCATTTATGAAAACTCATCTATTTTGTAAAACATGCACGAACATGCACGAACGAAAAACATGATTTTGTAAATTCCATTAAACATAACAAATCAATTCCAAACTTGATGAAACTTTACGAAATGTTTATAAACATGAAAACAAACATGTTAGAAAAAGAATTTCTCAAATTGAATTTCCATTTGTGAAAACTCATGTATTTTGCAAGTATGTCCAAAACATGAAAACCTAAAACCATGCATGTATATATATAACTATATATATACATAGAAACCAAATACGTGTGTGTATATTATATTGAGCTTAGAGTATCTAACACACATAATATAAATTCTAAACTAAATTACCCAAGCTTGATTGGTCTTCAATAAGCTCTACTTGGTAATCTCGCGGATGAAGCTTGAACTTGATCTTTAACTTTGAATTGCAAGGCTTCACCGACATTCCGCCAACCTCCTTTGGATATGATCGTTGAAGCTCTATTCCATCCATCCTCCAACCACGTTGTTTGTCTACAATACATAGGAATACACAAACACTAGACAAACAACATTAGTAGTAAATTGTTTGTAAATCATCATCAAAACAAGAAGGCCAACATAGAGTCCGCTAAAAATTTCTAGAATGAGTGAGGACGTTATATACATATATTCAAAAAAAATTACGAATTTTTTTATGACAACTATTTTACTTTGATTGAAAAGTAATTGCCTAAATACATATTGTGATACGTTATGTATATATATATATATATAATTGTGATCTCATTTACTGTGAAAAAAAAAATTCTCCTACTGATATTATGAATATCGGGACGAGGACATGGTCGAGGTAAACTCGTACCTGGAGAGCTGGGCAAGCAGAGCCCCGAGCCGTAGCAGGCTCCAAAGTATTTGATTGACTTCATGACGCCATTTACAACAAGATTTTGCAACACTCGAGGAGCAAGAGGTGTATCCGTTTCCACCAACTGTACCACTTTCAGGAGTGCTACCACCAGTTGTACCAGTTATGTCTATTAAAGAGGCAATACTAATGATTACACCATCACCACAAGCAGTTATTGATAGAGCTGCAGAGCATAAGACTTGACTCTGTAAAATAAGAAAGACGTCATACGCGAAGAGCATTATAGTTTCAGTGCACACTAGATTCATGTGCAGCTTATAAATAAAAAGAATATATGAAGATTTCTTAACGTCAATTCAGTACCAAAGCAGAGGTTAAATGTATTCAGCATAGAGAGCATCATTGGGGAATGGCAGCAAAGGATAGTAACGACTTTATATTTTCGCAGGAGCAACGAATATCACTTATTTGGGAGAATTTTGTTTACTCCTTCGACAAGTAGTTAGAGCTAGTTCAATTGAAGCAGAGAGATATGCCTGTAGTTAATGAAGAAATCAAAACCAGTATGATGACGATGACAAGGGAAAGGGGCCTATTACGGGATCTAGAAGACCCCAACAGCGGGGTGAATATTTTTACCACCAGCACAAGGACAATATAAGAAGGGAGTATAACATGATTCGAGAATGTCGTAGCAACACAAAGTTCGAGTTATATGTTACAATTATAACAAGATAGGACAAGAACAAAGTATTATCGTAGCGCACCAACAGGAGGTCAGCATGACAGAGGTCAGGGTCAACAATCTCAGAGCCACGGTTACGGCCAATAGCGGATGATAAATGCACTGCCTATGATTTCAAGGATTGAAGGGCCAGTAGGTCAGATTTGTGTTATCCAGAGATTCCTGAGGGACAGATGGTCCCATATATTTTCTCTCACCGGTAGAGTTTATATACCTGTATCACATGAATCATGGTGCGAGCGGAGCTTTCTTCGCGAATTTCTTTCAAACACAAACCTTATCTTATTCAAGAATTTCGCATTTCTTTTATCTTTCATGCCTTCGTGGATAGGCTTTAACTTGTAGCACATCCTTTAGATGTTCCGTTATCAGTCTCTACTCCTCAAGGGGAGGTGTCCCTATTAGAGAGTATCTGTAGGAGATGTGTCATCAGTCTAGATAAGTCTGAGTTTTTCATAGATCTGATAGTATTGCGTATGTTCGAATTTGATATTATTTTTGGTATGGATTGACTATCTTCCTACCATGTCAGTATTGACTGTTTTGCGAAAATAGTCAATTTGTGAGCGACCGATGGGTCTGAGTTAGTTGTAGCAACCTCTCAGGGCAACCAGTTTGCGGAGTTATTTCTGGCGTACATCGAGGAGGTGATGCTGTGGGATCAGAATATTGATTTATACGAGACTAGAGTCGTCTCAGAGTATCAGGATGTCTTTCAGGACATACTTGAGTCACCTTCTGTGTGAGAGGTTGAGTTTTACATCAAGTTGTAGCCGAGCACAGCCCCGATATCCCGAGCACCCTATCGTATGGCACCTGCTGAGATGAGGGAGATACAGACCCAGTTGGATGAGTTATTAACCCAGAGCTTTATTCGTCGGAGTCATTCTTCGTGGGGAGCGCCAGTCCTCTTCATGAAGAAGAAGGATGATAGTATGCAATTGTGTATCGATTACCATGAGTTGAATAAAATCACTATCCGGAACATGTATCCATTACCAAGGATTGATGACTTGTTCGACCAGCTATGGGGAGCACAACATTTCTCGAAGATTGATATTCATTTTGGTTATTTTTTACGAGTTCGGGAGATGGATATTCCCAAAACTACCTTTCTAACTCGATATGAGTCATTCGAGTTTCTTGTCATGCCATGTGGGCTGACCAATGCAGCTGCGGTATTCGTGGATTTGATAAACTGTGTTTTCCATCTATATTTGGACCAATTTGTGATTTTATCTATCGATGATATCCTTATCTATTCGAGAGCGGAGGCAGAGCACGAACAATATTTACGTTTGGCATTGCAGACCTTGCGGGAGCATCGTGTACGCTAAATTCAGCAAATGCGAGTTTTGACTATCCTGAGTAGTGATAGAACATTCGTTGTCTATACGGATGCGTCATTAGCGGGTTTAGGAGATGTTTTAATGCAGACACAAAGAATAATAGCTTATGCCTCTAGACAATTGAGGACACATGAGCAGAACTATCACATGCATGACTTGGAAGTAGCAGCAATATTCTTCGCATTGAAGAAATATAGGCACTATCTGTATGGAGTACAGTTTGAGCTATTCACAGACCATAAATTCTGAAGTATCTATTTTCTCAGAAAAAACTCAACCAGAGGCAGTGACAATGGGTCAAGTTCATCAAATATTATGAGTTCGCGATTCAGTACCATCCGAGAAAGGCGAACGTCATAGAGAATGTTTCGAGTAGGTAGCATTGACACCGGAGTGCGACTTTGAGGTGCCCGTTGTGTTAAGATCTTCATACTCTTAGCTAGTTTGAATTTAGGCCGAATGTTTCGAGCATGAACCAGCGTATTTTTTTAGAGCTATGCCAGTGTATCCGTCTTGGAGTGATAGAGTGGCTAGAGCTCAGTTAGAGAACACTTGAATTCAAACTTGGAAAGAATAGATTTCCAAAGAACCCAAGGCCGATTTAGACCGTTGGGGCAGATGTAGGACTTCGGATGATAGTCTAATTAGTAATGCCAGTTAATGCATAACTAAAAGGGAATTGTTTAATGAGGCCCATTGCACCAGATACACAGTGCATCCAGACACAAAAAAATGTACAAGGACTTGAAGGGACATGTTTGGTAGAACGACATGCTTAGGGAGATTATAAAGTATGTAGCTAAGAACTCTACCTGCCAGCAAGTGAAGGCAGAACATCAGAGGTCAACATGGACCCTACTAACTTTACCCATTCCGGAGTGGAAGTGGGCAGTTATTTCTATGAACTTCATTGAAGGATTGCCAAGATCGAAGAAGGGGAACGATTTAGTTTGGGTGATAGTTGATTGGTTGATGAAGTCAACACATCTTATACCAGTTAGGACGACTTACATGGAGGAGACTTATGCGAAGATATTCATCCAAAAGATCGTAAGATTGCATAGAGTTCCAGAAATGATTGCATCAGATCGAGGCTTGGTTTTTACTTCACATTTCTGGAGGAGTTTCCAAAATTTCATTCTGTAGCAAATTATCTTATAGCAGTGTATTTCACCTACAGACACATGGGCAGGCGAATAGAGTAAACCAAATGTTGAAGGATATGTTGTGGACATGTGTTATAGATTTCCATGTTAGGGAATTTAGCGATTCGGTAGATGGGGAAAACTTACCCCGAGATATGTTGGACAATTTAGGATTTTCAAGCGTGTTAGAGCAATTTTATATAGACTAGATCTTCCAACATCGATGTCGAGTATACACGATGTTTTTCATGTTTCGATGCTTAAGAAGCATTTACTTGACGAGGAACAATAACGAGTATTAGACGCGCCGGAGATTTAACTCCATGATGATTTGACTACGACTGAGATTCATGTTCGTATTCTTGTTATGAGAAAACAAGAACTTATAAATAAGGTGATTACATTAGTCAAAGTTCAAATGAACTGGAAAGGAGCTAAGGAGGCTTTTTGAGAGCGTGAAGAGGATATGTGTCGCGACTACCTACACCTGTTTGAACAGGTAAATTGATTTGATTATGATTTGCTTATAGTTTATGATGATTTGGATAGTCATATTTATATTTAACACTAGCATGATGGTATTAACACTTAGCTCCTAATCATTCAGAATACATGGTATATATATGGGAGATCCCTCGTTTGGATTTTTCGCCCGACGTACTAATTCCGTTTAGTTAGAGGTTAAGTGAGAGTATTCGCATTCTAGATGGTTAAGTATAGATATTATTATATTTTATATCTAGAGATTAATAATAATGTATTATTTAATCTCTAAAGATAAGATGCGAAATTTCGGGAACAAAATTCTTTTAAGGGGGGAAGAATGTAAAACCCCAAAAATTTGAATATTTTATGATAAATAATAATAAATTTGTTATACATTGATAAATAATATATTGTGATGTTTGAATATGTTAGGAATTGATTCGAGATCAATTTAATGTATATATGTATATATAAGTGCAAATGCACAAAACATGCATGATGTATAAATCTGGAAAATAATGACTAGTGGAGAGATTTTATATTTTACACATTGATATAATATGAATATGGAAAAACTTAAAAGACCAAAGTTGTATATCTCTTCAGCAGCTTTCCAACAAATCTTTAATCATCTTATTCTGATATCAGATGCGAAAGTTATAGCTAAAATACCAAAAAGTATGTTTCTAGTCAGACTAGGTTTCCAGTTTCGGGTTTCGGGTTTTGGGCTGTATTATTTGGGTTTGCTGCCATATATATACATGTTTATACATGAATACCTTTTTTCTTCTGTGCTCCAAACCCTAGCAGACCCTCTCCTCCTCTCTCAAACCCTAGCCCTAAACTTGAGTTCTCGGGAGAGTTTCATGAGACAAAAAGCGAGGAGAAGGTGAAATTTGCAGCGTTTGGCATTGAGAGATCGTTTGCTGATTATTTTAGGGGGTTGTGCACATGATAAGGTAAGATTATATGCATCCAAACACTTCCCTTAATAAAGATTAGACTTTTAATGGTTAAAGTGATGTTTTTCATGGTAAAGTTTAACCCGACATGACTTTTAATGGTTAAAGTGATGTTTTTCATGGTAAAGTTTAACCCGACATGATAAAGTTTAGATTTTTAATGATAATTCTTTAAAAGTGATGTTTTTCATGGTAAAGTTTAACCCGACATGATAAAGTTTAGATTTTTAATGATAATTCTTTAAACCATGATAGATCTATAATAATTCATTGTTTTTTATGATAGAAATATGATCATGATCATTAGAGTTATACATAATTTTATTTTTAATTTATTAATCATGATTAAACCATGTTTAAACCCTAATTCGGTAATTAAATAATATTTTATGTTGATTAGAGATGCTTAAAACCCTAGGTTTGAGGTAAAAAAAGATTTGAAAATATGGAAAAACAATTGTTACATCAGTTTCAAGTTTCATACAAGTATATTTATGTTAATTTTGTCGATAACTAGGGTTCTTGTAAAGAATTTGATTATTTGGGTTGTTAAACTTGATTAGGTTAAATCAAGTTTAAGTAAATCATGAGATATTTTTCTGATATGTAGAAATAAAGTTTTCATCTTGTCATATGATTTATAAATGACAAAATTCATGTTTTTTATGAGTTAAAATTTTTGCAATTTCAAAATCTGAAAACCTGTTATGCTTTTGCATGGTCGACCGCAGTGGACGTAGCGGTCGATCGGTGGGCGACGTTTTTGTGCAGGAAGCTCTCTGTTTCTGCGCGGTCGACCGCAGTGGACGTGGCGGTCGACCGCTGGGCGATATTTTGTGTAATACCGCAGTGGACGTGGCGGTCGACCGCTGGGCGATATTTTGTGTAATATTGTGACGCTCTTGTTTTCACACCTGGCTGCTGTCCAAGGTGAACCCCGAGATGTCAAACCTGCCATGCACATCCACTGTGTAACAACATGTTTCACCAATCACAAAAATATCCTCTAGTGGATTCAAGTAGAAATGAAGGTACAAAACATGCAAATAAGGGAGATAAAAATACAATAGACATGAGGTAGAAAGAAATATCTCATAATGATATCATGTCCCGACTAGAATAGACTGAAATACAACTGATATACATCTGGAGTCTAAAATAACATGACACGTCTCAACATGGATTAACTAGAAATCGTACTAAGGCAACATGCCTTAACAATATGAGTACAAACTCAAATGACTGAATGAAAAACATAAGACTACTGTGGAGTCCATACTAGTAAAAATACGCGACGGTGACTATGCAAGAACTCCGTCGCCCTGCGACTCTCTGATGCTTTGAGCCGGCTGAAAGTTAAAATAAAATAAAAAGAACAACGACAAGAGCGTCAGAGAGCTAGCAAGATCACCTCCATCTGCCCCTGGGGAAGGGCTACTAGATGAAGTGGAGGTGCTATCTATTAAGCATAGTCTACCTAGATCATTTTTCCCGAATCTAATGGAATTAATATTTAGAAACTTACAACTCGAGACGTAGTACGTCGAGCGAAATAATCCAAACAAGAAAACCCTTATATATATACCGTATGTCTCAGGTGGCAAACAACTAAATATTAACCCTGAATTAAGCAACAAAAAAATAAAAAATAAAATAAAGCATTATAATATACAACAATATGTGTATCTCGTATACTCACATAACAAGGTATCTTCACCAAAAATCTCGGCAATGTGTCTGTAGGCTGTCTAAAAATCACAATGGATAGCTGATCCTCATCAAGCCCCAACAATGAAAGTTACAATCAGACGACTTTCTAATCACTGTATCCGCAACTCTACAGTCGCTACAAATACGGCCTCATATTTGAGATGATTGATCTTAATGGCTGCGATAACAACATGACTAATATTATATTAGCAACTATTAGAGATGCTGATGAGCAGTATGATGATTTCAAAAATAAAAGGTTAGACTTAGTTGGTGAGTTGCTTGGTAGAGAGCTGTGGGCAAATATTCGTCTAAATATCATAATGAATAATTGATCCCCATCAAGTTCCAACAATGAAAGCTACAATCAGATAGCTTTCATGCCAACAAACAACAATGAAAGCTACAATCAGATAGCTTTCATGCCAACAAACGAAAGCTGCAAATGGAGGACTTTTCACGTAGATCGAGAAGAGTTACAATTCAACGATACTTTCGACAACTGATGGAAACTCTATTCAGCAGTCTTCACAATCTACAGTGAAAGTTACAATCTGACGACTTTCATACTCCACAACAGCTAAAACTAGGATTACTGAACAACGGTCCTTGCAACGCTCTGTAGAAGAGGTTACAGATCAACTAACCCCTTTTAAAACACGGAAGTCATCCCCGCGTTACAATTCTGGAAGTGCAGGCGACCCCTACGTTTCTAAGCTACAACAAGTCAAACATGAACGACCCACGCGTTCTTGAGGTTCAACCAACACCCGACCCCAGCGTTTCCAAGCTACAACAAGTCAACAGCGAGCGACCCTCGCGTTCATTAATGTTCAGTCAACACCCAACCTCGCGTCTCAATTCTAAGACGCGAAGTTGGGGTTCTGAATGCCAGATTGGGCATTTGACTCGTTTAAACATGAGTCGAACGGTTTCAGAACTATTTTCCCCACGATCTGAGGAAATCACGCCCACTTAGGAGCGGATTTAGAGGGCAGTTACAACCTCTTATCCCCCTATAAAATCTCAACAAACTCAACTGAGTTAAGGGCTAGCTTTTTGGAATGGAGAGGTAGCAGGAGGTTGGATTTTCAGTATCTAAACCGCACGGGTTTGGAAGTTCTTCAGGATCTCAACCACACAGAGAGGTAGGAGAGACGAAATTCTTGGAGATAGGATTTTTGAATCGAGTTCAGAAGATCAAATCTGAAAGGATTCTTCAACAACAGAATATCTGCTTGGTCATTAACCGAATCTTCGGTTCTAACAACTCTATGCACAGAGTTCTAACTCGTTCAGAGTTCTTAAACTCGTTAAAAAGTTACCCATCAAACTTTCCACAGAAGTTCATCGTTCCCATGAGATAAAAGACGGTCCGATCGTCAACGGAGAGCAAATTCGACGCGAACAATCGAAGGAGGCACTCCATCGCTACTAAGAAGAACCCAATTTTAAACAAAGGGGAGAACCAAATTCGTTCTCTTCTCTTTTGTAATCAAATTGTAACCGGAATCAAAGAAATACAAGTCAATTTTCTTTTATTCTCTTTATTATAATTTTTTCCAACATACAAAAGATGGCAACTCTGCTGGGGACTAGCTTTTCTGATGAAGAAGTGGTGGCGTAGTCTGACGTCCACCTCATGGGAACGACTATAGAAACTCTCGTCGTGGAGTTTGATCAAGCAAAATATAAGGAAGCCTTATCCTCTGGATCCCTTAGCCCTAAGGCTAAGCGTGATGTCCGCAAGATCTCCAAGGAGATCAACTCTGTTATTGAAACGCCGAAGAAAGCCCTCTCCTTCGGCCAGGAACTTAAACTAGCTCTGCTGGTTGAAGAGCCCACGTCCGCGTCAGCACGACGTGCTTCAGGCCATAAACGACCTATAGAGGAGACGAGCTCCATAAACGTCAACGACGCTGCTGCTAAGGCTTTGAAACAAGCCAAGAAGAACGCCGCTCGCAGACGGAGAAGATCCATACGATGAGCACACCTGCGTGAAAGCCAAATGTTGGCCCAACGCGAAGATCACGTTTCTGAAATTTTACCCGAGCATAGCATTCCCAAAACAGAACGTTCGCTTCGTGGCAATGAGCCCGATTACGAGCCTCGGCTGATACAGCTGAAACACGACCCTGAATGGCGCGTTGTTCCTTCAAAACGCAGCCCTCAGAAAGAAGCTGCCAAAGATAAACGCGGCCCTCAGGTGCGCGTTCAAACAGAACATGACTCTCAAGAGTTTGTTTCACCAACCAAACGCGACCCTCAGGGGCGCGTTCAACCAAAACATGACTCTCAGGGGTCTGTTTCATCATTTAAACGTAGGCCTCGGCCTAATGTTTACAAATCCCAATGCGACCCTCGCGTTATTCTTCAAGAACGCGACCCTAGCGTTGTCCTTCAAGAACGCGATCTTCAAGAGGTCCGCCAAGTTCAGAAGAGTCAACATGAGTTCAAAATCGACGTTCGACAAGAACCAATTTCACCCACCCAAGGGCAGGGGGTTCCATCTCCGCCTCCACACCTGGGGAAAGCTTCCTCCTAAGTTCCTGATTTGTGGGAATTATTGTCAAGAGGAAAACCAACAGTATAAGCAGCTCACTCATGCCAATGTGAGAGGCTTATCTCGGTAGTCCTTTTAGAATGCCATTGTTGCGCATCCGTATCTCGGTAGTCCGTATTCGACAGGTTGACGAACATCGTTAGGCCTGCCAAACGACAACGCCGATACAGAAAGAAGACAGCTAAAGCGGAATACCCTCAGGTCACTATCAATATGATTGGCCGAGGGAAAACCTCGCATACCGATTCCGATGAGTCACAAAAAAGTCATTCCCCGATTGTCCGGGAAATTTGTGACGAATTCGAAGGAGTATACCGGCGTACTCGGACTCAGACAGGAGCTATCCGTCCGGTTAATTATCAAAGATTGGCCAAGGGGATCATTTCTGATGATGAACATTCGGCAATTGCCGAATCTCAATCTTCAAGTTCTGTTGTCGCACGTGAGGTCTCCGCTTACACGACAGGGAACCATGAAGACTTAGCTAAGAGAGTTGACGAACATCACGTCATGCACCAAGCGCAACAGGAGACACTTCTCCAAGTAAAGGATATGTTGGCCCAGCTCCTCAATGAAAAAGGCCAAAAACCCGAGTCTTCCCGGAGGACTATGTCAAAGGGAAAGCAGAAGGCGCACGAACATTCAGATCGTGAGACTCACAACCTGGAATCTTCTTCTAAAAATGAGAAGGAGATGGAAAAAGAGCTGCATCCTCAGTCCGCTAAAGTGGATGAACTAGAGGCTCGCCTCAACACAATCGCCAACAGAAGTGAGCTTCGTGAAGAAGGAGTAGTGCGGCCTTACCCTGCTGAGTGGGATACAGCTCCCTACCCACTGAAATTTAAGGCCCCTACCTTACAACCGTTCGATGGCACAGGATCGCTAAATCAACACATGTACTACTTCAAATCCCAAACTGGAGATGTGGTAGCGAACGATGCTATTTTGACCCGGCTATTCATCGGTACCCTCAAGGGTGTCGCTTTTGAATGGTTTATGAAACTGCCTGCTGGATCTATTCAGAAATGGATAGATTTGGAAAGGCTTTTCTTAGCCAGGTTCTTCGAGGATGATACAGAAGTTTCGGTCCCGACTCTTCTCGCCACTAAGCAAAGGAAGGGAGAGTGCATCAAGACCTATGTTGAAAGATTCCGCAGCATGGTACTGCGATGCCCGTCAGGTATGACCCAATCAACCTTGATTGAAACTTGCAGGCACAACTTGCAGACCCAGCTCCTTGCTCAGATGGGAGTAGCGGAGTGTCGCTCCTGGAGACAACTAGTTTCACAAGGAGAACAAGCTGAAGAGATAGTGGCGCGAGTTAAAGCTGAAGAAGTGCCACAACCCAAACCGCAGCAGCAACGCAATCAGCACAACGCCCAGCGGTCTAAGGGAAAAGAGACTTTAGCAGCTGAAACCTACACGCGAGTACCACCGCCTACTAAGCAAGGCAAGGCGCCAAATCAACAAAGAGCGCCCAAGCAGTATTCATTTAAAGAGGAGCATGTAGATACCTTATTCCAATTGCTTCGAAAGAACAACAAGCTGCAGTTGCCTGAAGTCAGGAAGCCGGATGAAGCAGGGAAGGTGGATGACCCTAACTATTGTTGTTATCACAGATTCCTTGGACATCCTACCAAAAAATGCTATGTCTTCAAAGACATCTTACAGAATTTGGTAAATGCTAATGTGCTTACTTTAAAACCCGAGCAGAAGACCGTATCCACCAATATGGTAGCGGTCCAATTCGGTGACTTCCCTCCAGTAGTAACTACGAATGGCGTTGTTCCCATTCATAAGGGAGAAATGCACCTAAAGAATGCTGATTTACATAGTCAGAAATACAGGGGGTTGGTACCCCTCACTACCCCAAAAGGAGAAATCATGTGGGTCTACCCTGATCTGCTAAGAGATCAACAATGGACGAACACCTCGTCTAAAAAGAAGGAAGGCAAGGCTAAGTCTTCCAATATGATTAGCCCCTCCATTACTGAAAATGATGATCACCTCAAACCTCTTACTGATTCGGAAGAAGAGAAGATTGTCCTGGCAGCATACCCAGGAGACAACCCTGTCACTCGGTCAGGAAAAGCTTACTTGAGGGATTACAGTCAGAACGCTCAAGAGATTGAAGAACAGCCCCAAGACGCTGGAGGTTCTGTCCCGAAAAAGCCAGTTGATAAAGGAAAACAAAAGGAGCTCCGGTTCAACAAAAATCTCCACCAGGAATCTGGAGAATCAAGCGCTCCCTTCCAGTTCAATGTTATGGCACAGTTGGCCAACATACCGGCCAGAATCACCCTATATGAACTCTTGAGGCTATCCAAAACTACCAAGGAAGCTCTGATCGAACATACCGGCCAGAATCACCCTATATGAACTCTTGAGGCTATCCAAAACTACCAAGGAAGCTCTGATCGAAGCCTTAAAGAATACGAAGAGCTTTATTACACAAGTCGCTCCAATCCCTGAAGCTTCTGAAGATCAACCTTGTCTGCAATGCCTACAAGCAGTAAGAAGTCTACCATGCATATCATTCACTCAGGAAGCCATGCAAGTCAAACACAAGCATGATAGACCACTGTACTATACGGGGTATATTGGATCCTCTGAAATCAGTCATGTTCAAGTTGACCCAGGCTCAGCGCTTAGCATCATGCCTTACAGGGTCATGCAGGTCTTAGGGATTCCTATGCACCGACTGAACACCACCCAGACTACCATCTTCGGGTTCAACGCTAATAGCACTCGGCCCCTGGGAAAGATCAAGCTCAGATGCCAGATCGGAGATCTTAAGTTCGAAGTGACGTGTTACATCATAGATGCGGACACGTCCTACAATCTTTTGCTAGGACGACCATGGATACATGCAAACCGTATTGTCCCATCTACTCTGCATCAGGTCATGAAGTATGCCAACGACGAGGGGGAAGTCCGAACCTTAATTGCGGAAAAATACCCCTTCCGAGGAGTGGAAAATTTCCACACCGACTCCGTCTTCTATCTGGAGTCCCAGGAGAAAGAAAATGTGGACAGTGGTAACAAAGCTGACATCGAACCAGATCCTGATGAAGATTGTCCATGGGAGTTAAACTTCGATGTAATGGGTCAGGATGAGAGCAATAATAATGTACCGAGTGAGGGCGAGTAGTGCATTAATAAAGACTTTATTTTGGCGTACTTGTCTGATGTCTCCTCTAAAAATAAACAAATAGAGAATGATCCTAATGCAGGTACTAACCCATGGCACGTACTGTGCACAGAGGCATCGCTCACCTTGCCAATCCAGTCATCCTTCTCTTCAGATGAAGAAGTAGAAGACGCACAGAAGGCTTTCTTCAAAGTCCCATCCAAAAGGAAAGGGCAGAAGCCGATCTGTTTTGGTAAAGTCAAGCCCGAACAACTCAAACGAGGAAGTTCAGAGGAAGATGACGGAGTTCCCTAATTCCATTAGAACCCAATTCTATACACTTAATGAAATGAATGGGGTATAACTTTAATGAGAAACAGGGTTTGAACTTCGGGAAAGGAAGACGAACACCGATCCGAATGTCTCTCACTCCTGAAGGAAAACCTCCGGACTACTATCAAAAAACCGGAAGGGGCGTGGGTTACGTCACAACTCCCCCTGCCTCGAAAAATGAAATCAGTAATTATCTGCGTCGAGACCATTCATCCGGAACATTTTTTTGGGAATCTGACATCAGTGTCGGACCCTTCTTTGAAAATCTAACTGTGAACATGGTTTTAACTAGTCATCCAGATAAAGACGTAGGGGGTGATGAAGGATTAATCGAATCAACTAATGATCCTTGGATCAAACGCCTCAATATCTTGTGGGATATGTGCTTCGAACATCGCGAACCACCCACTGAAGATAAAGTGATCCAGGTCAACATGGGAGATGAATCTAACCCCAAGCCTATTTTTATAGCTGAAAACCTGTCATCATCCGAGAGAGAGGACCTTATATCTCTCGTTCGAGAATATATAGATGTCTTCGCTTGGAATTATGAAGATATGCCTGGCCTTGATCCGAAGGTTGCCATGCACCGTCTCAACATCGATCCGGATGCAAAACCCGTTAAACAACAACAACGCAGGTTTCGTCCAGAGATCATGGAATCAATTGAGTCAGAAGTTAAAAAGCTTATAGACTCAGGTTTTGTTAGGGAAGAGCAACATTCGGACTGGGTGGCCAACATTGTCCCAGTGTCCAAGAAAAACGGTAAGGTCCGTATATGCATCGACTTTCGAGACCTTAACGCAGCCTGTCCAAAGGACGAGTTCCCGCTTCCTATCACAGATGTTATGATTGACAACACCTGTGGATATGAAAGGATGTCTTTCATGGACGGATTCTCCGGATACAACCAGATCAAGATGCACCCGGAAGACGAGAAACACACTGCTTTTAGAACACCACTGGGGGTGTATTACTACACAGTGATGCCCTTCGGCCTGAAAAACGCAGGTGTAACTTATCAACGTGCAATGAACACGATCTGAGTGCTATGTTGACGATATAGCAGTAAAAAGCCAACATAAGGGTGATCATCTTACAGACTTGAAGACAATGTTCGATATTATGCGAGCACATCAATTGAAGATGAACCCGACAAAATCATTCCTTGGGGTGTCAAGCGAAAAATTCTTAGGATTTATTGTTACGTCTAAGGGAATTTCTCTTGATCCGGAGAAGGTGCGTGCCATCCAAGACATGCCGCCTCCAAAGAATCTCAAAGAGCTCAGAGGTTTGCAAGGCAGACTGGCTTACATTCGAAGATTTATATCGAATCTTTCAGGGCGTTGCCAACCTTTCTCTAAGCTCATGAAGAAAGGAATATCCTTTGTTTGGGATGGAGAGTGTCAAAAAGCATTCGAGGAGATTAAGAGATATCTCACTTAACCGCCAGTTCTCGTGGCCCCGATATCAGGAAAACCATTCCTGTTGTACGTGAGAGCTATGAACCATTCACTTGGGGCTTTGTTAGCCCAGAACAACGATCAAGGTCAAGAGCAAGCCATCTATTACCTGAGCAGGACCATGATGGGAGCCAAACACCGATATAATCCGGTCGAAAAAGAATGCCTCGCCTTGGTATTCGCAATTCAAAAGATGCGACATTGCCTAGTTAGACAAACAATTCAAGTCATCTCTAAGGTGAATCCCTTGAGAGTTCTGATGAAGAAACCATCATCTTTAAATTGTCGACTCGTAAAGTGGGCCATTCTCTTGTCACAATACGACATGCAGTTCATACCTCAAAAGGCGGTCAAGGGTCAAGCACTGGCAGACTTCTTAGCCGATCACCCAGTATCGAGAACGTCTAAGTTGTATGAAGAATTACCTGACGAAGTCGCTAAAGCTTGCGCTACTCAAGAAGCTACGCAAGTGTGGAAGTTATTCTTCGACGGTGCGTCTACTCAAGAAGCTACGCAAGTGTGGAAGTTATTCTTCGACGGTGCGTCTAGAGCAAACCCTCATGGAGTAATCACCGCAGGAGTAGGAGTAGTATTAATCTCTCCAAACGGTCACGTAATCCCAAGGGGATTTTCCCTAATCGAACCTTGCACCAACAATGTAGCCGAGTATAATGCTCTGCTATTAGGAATGCAATTTGCTGAAGAACTTAATATTCAGCACCTCGAGTCTTACGGTGACTCTCAGCTCATCGTTAATCAAGTCCGAGGGGAATACAAAGTACGTCATGAGGATCTGATCCCGTATTACTTCGCAGTGCTAAAGCAAGCTCAAAAGTTCGAAGGTTTCTTTATCGAATATGTACCACGAGCTCAGAATGTGTATGCAGATGCTTTAGCCTCCTTGGCAACTTCATTAGCATTGCCACCGGAGGCTGAAACAATGATTCCAGTCGCGGGACGCAAACTATACTTTTCCAAGATTCCTATGGAGGAAAACTCAGACAAGGCAACGACAGGAGAAGTCTGTACAACCTCTATGGAGTTTGAATCTAGGGATTGGCGATTCCCGTATATTGACTATGCCATATATGGAATTCTGCCCGATGACCCTAAGGAAGCGGCCTCTATCAAACGAAAGGCCCTCCGATTCTATTATGATGCAGTCTCTCAAGTCTTGTATCGTAAGTCACATGATGGAGTTTTGCTTCGATGCCTCTCTCGGAAGGAAGCAAAAGAGGCCCTCAAAGAAGCTCACGACTTAATGTGTGAGGCTCATCAGCCCGGAGCTAAATTAGGAGATCGCCTCCGACGAATCGGCTATTATTGGCCAAAGATGTTCTCAGATGCAGTTAACTACGCTAAACGTTGTCACGCATGCCAAATTCATGGGGACTTTATCCACCAAGCACCTGAGAACTTACAACCCACATCGACGTCCTGGCCCTTCGAAATATGGGGTATGGATATCATGGGACCAATTTTCCCTCCGACGTCCAAGGGACACCGGTTCATTCTACCTGTGACCGACTACTTCTCCAAATGGGCGAAGGCAATCCCGTTGAAAGAAGTCAAGACTTCAAATGTAATCAAGTTCATCAAACATCACGTCATCTACCGTTTTGGAGTCCCAAGGCGAATAGTTCACGACAACGGGACACAATTCGTCAGCTTTGGGTTTCAGAGATTTTGTGACAGATTCAGAATCCATAGTGTCGCATCTACGGCATATTATCCGCCAGCAAATGGTCTTGCAGAAGCTTTCAACAAAACCATAGTGAAGCTTCTCAAAAAGTTTGTTTCCAAGAGCCGGCGTGATTGGGATGAAAGACTCGGTGAATGTCTATGGGCTTACCGCACGACAGTGAGGACCCCTACAAGAGCTACACCATCCTCTTTGGTATACGGCTGCGAGGCTGTATTGCCATTGGAAATCTAGATCCCTTCTCTGAGAGTTGCTATTACAACTGGACTAACAGAAGAAGAAAAACATCAACGACGTCTGCAAGAACTTGAAGCCTTAGACGACAAACGACTTCAAGCTCAGCAACAGATCGAGTTATATCAAGCCCGTATTTCTAAAACCTACAACAAAAAGGTTAAGGAACGGATTTTCAAGAAAGGTGACTTAGTTTTGGCCAACAGACGACCCATGGTGATGACACACAAAACCAAAGGGAAGTTCAATCCTAAATGGGAAGGGCCCTTTGTAATAGAATCGGTCTATTCGAACAGAGCGTATCGCCTCATCAATCAAAAAGGAGACAGGCTCATGATGCCAATTAATGGGAAGTTCTTTAAGAGATACTTCCCGTAAATCATATATCCCCCTAAACCCCAGCTAAATCAGGCTGGGGGTTGCCTATTTATAGTGTAATTCTGTCTTGTATTTCGTCATGTTAACACTACACCTCTGACGATTGAAATTTTCTGGAATTATTCTAAATAAGTAATAAAGAGAATTTCGAGAGCATTTGTATTATTTTCATTGTCTTGAACCAGATTTTAACAAAAGAGATGATGAAAACCAAAATGATATCATTTTCATTCAATATTGTTAATTTGAATACAAAATGAAGACAATCGAAATGAAAACGATACAAACTTATTCCCTCCGCTAAAATCAATTCAAATCCTAAGCGTTGGGGCCCATCAGCTTAAAAGACTTGACCTTAGACTTCAAAGCCAATATTTTCTCCTCACGAGCCTTTTTGACTTTCTCTGTTATCTTGCTTTTGAGCACCTCTTCATTTGGTGTTGCTTCTGCAATCTCTCGCCTAATCTTATCGGCAGCAATAAGTTCATCGCAATAGCCTTTGAAAAGCCCGTCACAGTAAGTAGCTAACCCTTTGAGAACTTCCATATCACCAGCTAGCTGAGCATTTATCTGAGATAGCTCAACACCAGCACGAGTAAGTTCTGCTGTAGTATCCCGGAGACCCACGGCAAAATTGCCCATGTCCCCTTTGTTAGACCCTAGAGGGGGGGGGTGATTAGGGTCTTATGCTAATCTAATCCGATTAAATGCCAATTAAAACTAATTAATGAGTTATCCTAGCAAATATAAAATACAACAAGATATGTGAGCTAGGATAAGCAATATGAACAACAATATATATCCTAAATGATAGAAATATATGCAAGGATATATAAACAACACAAGGGTAAATAATCTAAATAGGATAGTGGATGAGCAGTGCACAATTGGCGATATAAGATGAATGCAAAAATAAATACGCCAAAGACAAACTCAAACAAGCAATATGATCACGGAGTTCGGACCTTCCGTCCTACGTCTCCGCTCCCCACTCCCGGGGAGAAATCCACTATCAACCGGGTTTTCTACGTTCACCCGAACAACGTTTACACCTCACACTCGGTTTTCTAGCTAACCGAAAACTTTACAATCAACACACTATTATAATCTCACTCTACACCCACTAAGTGTTGGACCTAGCCGTATCTCCCTCAAGTGCTCGGTTATAATCTCTCCCTAGGCTCGTCAACCGACGCCACTCCTCTTGGGACGATCCCCGACTCTCACCACACACTCCTCACTTGGTGTACAAGTGTATTACAAAGTGATTGTCACGATAAGCACAATATAAATCAAATGATTGTTCTCTAAACAAAGTGAGAACTCAATTAAGCACAATTCCTAGTCATAAACCCACAACCCCAAATTATACTATGAATGTAAATACAATAAGCTCAAAAGGTTGTGTGTGAACAAAGAGATATAAATCAAAACTAAACTCAATGTAGTTCTAGCTTAATAACAATGATAATCAAATATATAAAAGAGCTAGAAATAGAGTTTAGAAAACTTCTCAATAGATCAAGAGTTGGAGGGAGAATAGTTGGAAGCTCAAACTTCAATAGATGATCTCCTCAAGCTCTTGTGGAATTGATTCACAAAACCGAAACACTCAAATGCTTAAAAGCTTCTTAAACAAACTTAAACAAACAATAAACAAGTTTAAACCCTTGTTAAAATATTTTAAACCATTCTCTTGTTTTTTGAAAGATGACAGCAATGGGGTATTTATACCCACTCCAAAACTCAGTCAAAACCCCAAACAAAAGACAAAAACAGCCCCAGCAAATCAGCTCAGGAAATAGCCGTTGGGAAAGCAACGGTAATATAGGCGGTCGACCGGAAATTCTATCGGTCGACCGACGGAGAGCAAAAACCCGAAGAAACAATCTGGACCATCGTCGGTCGACCGGTGCGGTCGACCGATGGAGCTTTCGGTCGACCGGACCGGTCGACCGACATACTCTCTGTCGCCCAGTGATAAAAGATCAAATGATCGGTCGACCGGTGCGGTCGACCGAAATCTGACACAAGAAAAACCTGATTTGTTGATTTTAAAACGCTGTTTAAAAATATCAAATAAATTCTAAAAAATATAAAATTTTGGGGAATGATTGTAGACATGATAATAAACATGCTACAGCGACTGGTTATCAGAAAGGACCTCCCAAATGAAAAATATCATCATTTTACAAAATAGTCCAAAACATGAAAATATGAGATACTTGAATTTTGCTGTTTTGACTAAACAACATTTTAAAACTTTATGAAATGATTGTATAGACTTGATAAAAGATATAACATGTTGTTATGAAGTCTATAACCTAGAAATACAATATTTTCATAAAATTGCATATTCTATGCAATATATTCAAAACACTAAATATGATTTCATTAAATATAAGCTTGTTAAAGGTGAAATCATATATAGGCATATAAACATGAAACAAAATAGTATTTTCCAATTCTATTCATTTGTTTCATAGTAAAACTTGAAAACTATCAAACCAAAACATATATGTATATATATAACTATATATATACAAAAACCCTTCAACCCGACATTCCGCCAACCTCCTTTGGATATCATCGTTGAAGCGCAATCCATCCAACCTCTAACTACGTTGTTTGTCTATAATAAATAAGAAAACACAAATACTAGACAAACAACATTAGAAGTAAATTGTTTGTTAAACATCATCAAAACAAGAAGGCCAACACCCTTGTACTTGGAGATGTTCCCCATGCAGGTTGGCGATACGAGATTCTGTCTCAGACAGGCTTTTCTGAAGAGCCTCTTGGTGTTGTGCTTTCAAAGCTTTGGCCTGAGAAAGAGCCTGATCCACTTCTGGCCCTATGTCGTCGCGCTGCAGCATTAAAAGGAATTCTAATTCATATTCTAGAATAATGATGCTCTCGTGACAATTCTCGGTCCACAATGCATTCCCCTGGTTCCTGATCTTTGCGAGACACTCTAGCAGATGGGGTTCAAAAACATTGAAACTCACGTCCCCGAGACTAACGACGTCGATAGTCATTCACATCCAATGCTCTAATAATTCGATGAGCTCTATCAAAGTTTCCGAGCTTGGGGGTGGAGCAGTCGGATAAATAAAGCAATTCGCGTAATCAGTGCGAGTGGAGGTGTGCGCAGCTTTAGATGATAACTTTTCGGTTATATTTGGCACTGAGCCTGAGGTAGTCAGTTCCTGCCCCCCGGTTGTCATTTCAAGACCAGGAGAAGCAGCTTGAAGCATAGTATCCCCTCTGTTCTCAGGAGATGCAGCACGCGCCGACTTTATCGCATCCCCCCATTAACTTAGCCCTTTTCGGAGTTATGGCCACGACAGGCAACCGTTTACGAACTCTCCTATCATACTCGCCTTGCTCAGCAGCAAAAAGAGCCTTCTTACCCGATCTTAAAGAACGAGGTTCAGGAACAGGCGCTTCTGCAGGAATCTCCTCAGTTGTCTTTTCTTCGGGAAAATTAACAATTGGTGTTCCCTCGTCGATCCCCGTAGGAACCTCTTCCTCAGAAGGTTCTATAGTGGACAAATCCCTAGGGGCTTCAACGGCTCCGGTTACTTCCTGTTCACAAGATAAATATGCTTCTACCCCAGGTAAACGGGTCCTCGTAGAACCGCCCCTCGAACGATACAACTCCCGAATCTCATTTATACATGAAGTATGAATATCATATCCCGAGATTTGGGAAACCTCTTCAAACCAGTTATGAAAATTGGCAACAGTGGAGCAGCCAGGCGGCGAATTGGGTAAAGTAAATTGCGCATGGGTTCCCCCGGCGGAAAAGAAGTACCATGCGCGAGCTCCTTCATACAAATTCCCAATTTGAGCTAAAGCCGGGTTAGGATTGCCAACGTAGAGCTGGTCATATCCGAATTGCCTAGAAAATCTAGAAGGCACGTACGGCTCGATGATGCACTTCTCCCGCAAGCGATAGACCAGGTAGCCCAACCTAATCATAAGAAGCCAGCTAAATGTGCCCTCTTCTAAAAAAAGACGAGCCCTCAAAAAGCAAGTCCATGAAGAGGGCATCTTCCACGTCAGCTCCGTCAAAATTAGG
This sequence comes from Asparagus officinalis, assembly GCF_001876935.1. Lineage (NCBI taxonomy): Eukaryota > Viridiplantae > Streptophyta > Magnoliopsida > Asparagales > Asparagaceae > Asparagus > Asparagus officinalis. The sequence goes on along the minus strand of NC_033800.1, from coordinate 142,196,847 downwards.
AGCGCAACAGAAAATCCGGTAATTGTCTTCCCGAGATAGAAGCTGTCGAGCCCTGACTATATAAGAATTAGTCCACGTGGCCGACTCCAATCTCTGTACAAAGGGAATATAAGCGTCATCGCCCTCGTATACTCCCGTCATCAATGAAGGGCAGTGCAACACGAAGCAGGCCACTAGATATGTATACGGCACTGGTATACATGGTTAAGGAGCTTTCCCAGCTTTCTTCTTGGTAGCTTTGATTCCTGAAGTGCTGAAAAGTTCTGAGGTCAACATCCTCAGGCCATTCTGTATGCAGCCGACCATAGCAGTAAGGAGACTCACAGGTCTCCCATGCGCTAGCAAAGTAGCTGGGTACACAACTTCAGCTAGTATTGCCTCAGTTGGTTTTGACGGTACTACGCATCGCTTCAACCAAATCATAAAGAAGCCCGCAAGAAGAGCCGTGTCAGAAATGGGAACTGTGGCTTGGTAGTGGAAACTTTCAAATTCGACACCAGCCTCAAAATCATCCTCTGCATGCTCTGTCTTATAGGTAGCATTGGAAGCCTTAATTCGAGCTTTAGCGTCTTTAGGAGATATGACTGCAACACGAGATACGGCTACATCTTTCCGGTTTAAGTTCTGAAAAAGGTATTCCGCTCACGTGGTATGCATAATGCCCCCTCCACGCATCCCAAAAACTTGGGCACATATGTGGAAGTGACACATCAACTCCCAGAAAGTAGCGTAAATTTCCGGGTGCGCCACCTTCAGTAGGAAAAGCTCCTCGGTGGTGGGGATGAACTCCTCGTAGGGTGTTTTTCCGAGCGGCAACCCCGACACATGAAGAGCAAAACCTAACTCTCCTGTAGGTGTGAAGAATGTGCAACTGTCCGGGTTATATTTCTCCAAAATAGCGAAGAAATTATGATAACTCTGCACGACACCCCGTCGAGTAGCTAGCACGGGAACTGTGAGACCTGATTGAGAGAGTGACTCTCTAAGCTCATCAAGAACGAAGTCAACCATCCAGGTCCACCAACCTCCTTCTCCAGAACAGACCCATCTAGGGGATCTGAATATCTGAGTAGAGAATTCACCCTGAGTTACAAGGAACTGGCGAATAAAGATGTTCGCTGGACGTGGCATCTCCTGAATTGGATCCTTCTTCTCAAATAAACCGAGCCTCAACCCCTTGAGTTGTCCCCCGATTTGTGTACGAGCCCGCCGACCAAATCCAAGCGACACATTCTCTTTCTCTTTGACTATGTCGAAGGTCAAACCCCGACGACAGCTCACATTCAAGAAATAGGAGAGTGGGTACATCCTCTTCATGTTTGGGAGGAATAAGAAGCGATTATCAACTCTCCGCAGCAACTTTGAATCTTCCACATATGTGAGGTGATCATCGACAGGTATATGATCTCCAAATATGAACACTGGTTTGGGAAGCTGGGCATGACCGGTAGGGGTCTCCAAGTCTAAGTCAGTAATCATAATTCTGAGAGTGGAGCATCGAGGGAATTTAATCATATCCTCTCTCTCCGAGTCAGGGAAGGTACACAATGGAATTCTGCTCTGAAGACTGAATATTTCATTCGCGTCGGGTCCACCGATATATCCAAAATGATGCTCTTGTGAAACCGACATGTTTGGGAGAAGCACTGCACAATCAAAAGCAGAGTTTAGCAGCTAGAAGTGAGCTATCGACATAAAGGCAGAGTCTGAAACACAAGAGGTTGAGCCTCATGTCAAAAAGAATCTCTCACACGAGGGTTAAAGTCTCGTGTCAAAATCTCAAACGCGATGGTCGAGCCTCGCGTCAGAAATCTCAAACGCGAGAGTCGAACCTCGTGATGAAAAGACTTAAACGCGAGAGTCGAGACCCACAGGGAATCCCAACTCCACGTTTTCACCGAATAAAAACGAGTCATCTTCCTCGTTGTCAAGAACCCATCTAGGGTTTTCAAAGAACTTGCCAAGGCAAGTTATTTCGGTCAACACTTACCATGACAGGGAAGCCCCTGTGATGGCAATGACAAGAACACCACCGGCATCCTCAGCCGACGGCATTTCGGAAGTCGCTCCAGCGACTTTCTTGGAGCTAGAACCCATTCTCCGAGGCGCCATCGATACAGTCGATCGGAGGAAACGCTTTTGAACGAGGAAGACGGAGTTCGTCGGAGATCTCGCCAAAATCAAACGAGAATTCTCGTTCTTGGAAATAGCCGAAAATTTAGAGAGTCAAGTGACTCTTGACGTGACCACTCAGGTCTATTTATAACAGCCGTCAAGCTGTTTAGATGGTACGGGATTCTAGGAGTGAATCCTAACCATCTTTGAAACGCGAAGTTCACAACCGCGTTCAAAATCCCAAGTGCAAGGCTCAAGCCAGCGTCACGAAGGCCTGAACCTCACATTTTGAACCTCAAATGCGAAGGTCACCTTAGCATTGCAATTCTTCTAAATGAAGAACCTACACTTGTGTCTTCAAACACGACACTTATTCCTCAAAGTCATGAGCCCTCTTAACAGAGTGTTAATCAAAACATCTTGATTTCTTCAGCAGAATCTAAATTCTCATTGGGTTAATATTACGTCCCAGACGGTCGTCATCCCTACAGAGTCTAAGTTTAGCTAGCATTAATACCAATGCGGCGATAGCTCCTCTGTCAGAATCTACTTATCAATTCTCATTAATAGAACGATAAGTCCTTAAAATCATTCAGATCATTGTTAATTTATTAGCTCTCCTAAGCAGAGTAATAAATAACCAGTTTTTAGTGGGATAATAAAATACCCCAACTTCTTGTTCAAATCACAAGTATCACAATTCATCGTTCCGATGATAAAATACTTAGCAGTTCTCCCCAGTGAGACGCTATAATATTCTTTCCCCACAGATGTCACGTTAAAATCACACCTCTGACCAAATCAACTTATCAATTCTCGTCAATAGAGCGATAAGTCCTCAAAATTGCCCTGATCGTAATATTTCTCCCGTCACGTTAAAATCACACCTCTGACAAAATCAACTTATCGATTCTCGTCAATAGAGCGATAAGTCCTCAAAATTGCCCTGATCGCAATATTTCTCCCGTCACGTTAAAATCACACCTCTGAAAAAATCAACTTATCGATTCTCGTCAATAGAGCGATAAGTCCTCAAAATTGCCCTGATCGCAATAATTCTCCTGTCACGTTAAAATCACACCTCTGACAAAATCAACTTATCGATTCTCGTCAATAGAGCGATAAGTCCTCAAAATTGCCCTGATCGCAATATTTCTCCTGTCACGTTAAAATCACACCTCTGACAAAATCAACTTATCGATTCTCGTCAATAGAGCGATAAGTCCTCAAAATTGCCCTGATCGCAATATTCCCCCTGTCAAGTTAAAAAGCTATACCTCTGGCACTTATAGACTTCTTTCAGTGTTCCAAGCAAAAATAACACAGGAAGAATTCTATTAGTCAGCCCCATTACGGGAAAATAATAAAATATTAATCCTCGGCAGTTTGAAACTTTCTGGAATTATCTTAAACAATAATAAAGAAAGTTTTCTGCATTAGAACCATTGCGGAGATCTATTCTAAATCGGGAATACATCTCAGGTATTTCTCGTGATTTGTTGCTTAAAATCAAAACACGATAAATGCAAGAAACAATGAGGAATCAATATCACTTTTTATTCAAGAACCAAAAGAAAGTGATACAAGACAAACTTGTTCTTATCAAAAGAACATTACAAGTGCAAAATTCACTCGTGCATCAAATCAAAAGAAATAAGTTGGGTCCTAACTTTAGTTAGCTCCTCCTCGTGGGTGGTTCGCACCATGGCTTCAGCCTTTGCCCGGAGTTCTTCCTCACTGGGTGTGATGATAGCCGCTGCTTCATTCCTGGCTTGTTCCAAAGCTCGAGCCTGTGTATGATATTCCAAAGCTCCAGTAGCGCTTTGGGTGCTAAGAATATTGACAACATTTTCTTCTCGGGAAAATTCAGCCTTTAATCGCAGGACTTCAGCCTCAGCCTCAACAAGTCTATCACGAAGCGAATTCATGGAAGTAGTCGAGCGTTCTAACTCTTCTCGCTTCTGAATATTACGCTCGCGAAGCTCAGTGATTTGACGTTCTCTTTCAGCCAAGCCCCGTTCTATCGCCTCCCGGCGAGCTACTTCTGCAATCTGAAGACTGGCCAAAGTAGACACAATTTGTGGCTGAAGCTCTCTGCGGCCCAAGGCCTCAAAATGCTGTAATTGTTCTTCCAAACGAAGGATAATCTCAGAATAGCGCTCGAACCACGGAGTGTTTCCCACACTTCTGACTCCGTTTAAGCCTGCTTCCAGAAGAGGTCGGAAGGAATTAAAAGTTCCCTGACCACTCACCACATATTCAATCACTTTCTTCGCGAGGCTATTCAAATACACTAAGGAAATTTGAAGAAACTCAGGTGCACCCGCAAGACTTGAAGTGACACCCGGGGATGCTCCTCTAGCCATTGAAATTGGTGCAGGGGATCCGGGCGCCGAAGCTGCAGAAGCGGTAGAAACATTCAATTGTGATGAGCTTGAGGTCAAAGCCATCATTGCCCTTGCCTGAGATGTGCTTGGTCGTGCCTCTGCTGGAGTAAGCGAGATCTTCAGCAATGCGGTAGGCGAAGCAGCTACAGTAGATGAGGCAGGTAGAGGCTGCTCTTGCGCAGGAGCTGACACCTGCACGATCTGCTATTCCAGAGGAGGAGTCGGAGGAGGAGTCGCGACAGTAGTTTCAGGCAATGCCGTAGGTGAGCCAGGTAAATGTTGCTCTTGTAAAGGAGCCGACATCTGCGCAGGATCTTGCTCCGAAGTAGTAGCAGCAGTAGTCCTGGGAGAAGGTGAACCTACACGAAAAAAGGGTCGGAATGCGGAAAGAACATGCGGAAGAATTCGAAGAAAACTAGGCTTATCGGAGATGTGAAAATGAGTATAACCAGATGCCTTATCGGATGGGACCTTGGGAGCATCATCAAAAAGGGTTATGTCATCCATAGAATTATGCTCTTCGTCCCCCACGTCATCACCTGGCATGTTGCCAACGTCAGCATCCTCATCATCATCTCTATCTTCGTCAGCTGCATCACCAATTGAGGAGCCTTCATAATCTACTCGCTCCTCATCATCCCGGGTGGCGGAAGGTTCAGAAAGATTTGTGCTAGTAGCTGGTCTATTCATAAGTCCCGTTGTAGGACTGGGAATTAAATCACCAGCTTGTGACATTAATGTTGAAGGAGGATGGGATGGATTCTCTTCGAGACCCCCTGGTTCTAATGCAGGAGATCTAGGAAGGTCCATCACCAGAGCAGATTCTGCATCTGCAGCCATTAATTCGTCCTCTTCGTCCTCGGGGGGATGGTAAGAAGAAGCTTCGCTCGATAAAGCTGGGCCATGAGAACGAAGTCCAGTTCTACATGGCAGGCCTGCCACGGAAGATTCCTGTTGTTCTTCATCTTCAGCAGCTCTGATGGCATCAGCCATCAACTTGGATTTTTGTTGGCCTTTGGGAGGAAGAGAATCAACCATCAACTTCCGACGGATCTGCTTATCGGATTTGCCGGCTTCATCCGCAGAGAGTTTTCTTTTCCCTGCTGCTCTCGTCATGGGAGAATCAACCACTCGTTGTTCTTCCACCGGAACAGGCTCAGCTCTTTGTTCCTCTTCCTGTCCAGCAGGTTGGTTCTCGATAGATAGAAATTCGTCAATCCCTCTCAAGCGGGATGTCTTTGACCCCCTTCTCGAGGCATACATATGCCTGATGTCTTTTAGGCAAGATGTATTCAAGTTGTAATTGGGAGTCTGAGAAGCGGCGAAATACCAATTACAAAAACTTATGGAAGTATAGGAGTTAGGAGTTTTGTGAGGAAGCCTGAAGATGGCATTGGTGCAACCTGCCACCGAATAATACCAAGCCCTGGCTCCTTCATATAAATTACCGCAACTGAGAGTTGAGGACGAGGGTTCCTGACGTACAACTGATCATACCCAAATTGGCGAGCGAACCTATAGGGTTGGTAGGGCTCAATGAAACAGTTGGCGCCTTGCTGGAAGATCAAATAACCTGGCCTGATAGAGAGAAGCCAATGGAAAACACCCCCGCTCAGCTGGGTGAATCCATTAGGACCTGCTGCGTCCTGATATTCTGCTCCATAGATGCCGCCTTCAAAATCAGGGAAACAACTGAAGATATGGTAGTGGGTGTCTCGCGACAAGATTTGGCGAATCCTAACCATATAACCTCCCTCCTATTTTGCAGATTCTAGTCGTTGCACAAATGGGGTAAATAAGTCTCCTGGGGGAGAGGCTGCACTCATTAGGGGAGGGCAGTGAAGCACGTACCAAGCCATCGGATAGGTATATGGCAGTGACACCCTAGGATTGGGAGTTTTGAAAACCTTGTGGCCTCCAGACTCCACCTCGGTGACATCAGTAAAATCCAAGGCCAATTCACGCAGCCCATTCTGCAAGCAACCCACTATAGCATTGAGGAGGCTCACAGGTCTCCCATGTGCCAAAAGAACAACCGGGTAGACCACCTCAACAGCGAGGGCATCAATCGGCCTAGTAGGAACGACGCAACGCTTGAGCCACAATATTAAGAATCCAGCCAACAGCGCCGTATCGGAAATTGGAATCAGAGCTTGATAATGGAAGCTTTCAAACTCCGTATGAGCCGGGAAAACATCTTCCAAATTGGAATCAGAGCTTGATAATGGAAGCTTTCAAACTCCGTATGAGCCGGGAAAACATCTTCCTTGGTCTCGTTGGTGTAGTGGGAGGTAGCATCATCGATTCGTGCCTGAACTTCCTCCAAAGTGCTTGCAGATAATCTGGTCACTGAGGCCCCCTTATTGGTCAAGTTTTGGAATAAATATTTCGCCCAAGACACTTGTTTAATGCCGCTTCCTCGGGCCCCCGTCTGCTGCATACAAATGTGGAAGTGACATATGACTTCCCAGAGGGTGGCATAAATTTTGGGGCTGGTCTTCTTTAAAATTTTAAGTTTCACAGATCCCGGAACAAATTCTTCGTACGGTAAATTCCCAGAGGGTGGCATAAATTTTGGGGCTGGACTTCATGCATCTCGTGAAGAGCGAAGCCTAATTCCCCCACAGGGGTGAAGAAAGTACAAGTCTCAGGATTATACTTCTCCAATATGGAGAAGAAATGAAAGTGACTCTGGATAATCCCAAACTTAGTAGCCCGCACAGGAATCTGCAATCCAGCTCGAGCAAGAGGGACTTCCAATTCCTCCAAAACAAACTTGGTCATCCGGGTCCACCACCCTGTCACCAGAGAATGAACCTAGCCAGGAGTTCTAAATCCTTGCGCAGGAAATTCTCCTTTCTTTGCTAGAAATTTCTTGACAAAGGTGTTCGCCGGACTGGCCACTTCACCGACGGGATACTCCTTAGCGTATAAACCTGGCCGTAAAGCTGTCACCTGCCTGTTGTAACCAAGTGTGCGGACCCCTTGAAAAGTTAGGGTCTCAAGAACAACTCCATCCTGATCCTTGACGAGGTTCCAGTCCATGCGTCTGGGGATGGAAGCGCATTGGAAGTATGACATGGGGAACATCCTCTCCATATTGGGCAAAAAAAGGTTGCGTTCTCCAACTTTCCGCAGCCACTTGTAGTCCCCATCATAAGCAGCGCCTGCCTCGAAGTCAACAAAATCCCCGAAGAGGAATCCAGATTTGACTATTGGCTTACGGCTCGGATTTTCAAGTCGAGCGTCCGTAACCAATATCCTAAGGGTCTCAGGAGAAGCTTGGGTGATTAGTTCCACGCGACTCTTTTCCTTAATCCGGAAAACTGGGAGTTCTTGGCGTAGGTTGAAGGTCATATTCGGATCCACACCACCTTCGTGCCCAAAATAGTGACGAAAAGGGAGAGGCTCGCTGGTATGACGCACTGCAAAATAAAGAAAAAAGTTAGACAATGCAAAGGAAAATTTTAGACGCGGAGGTCGAACCTCGCGTCGAAAAGCTCAGGCGCGAAGGTCGAACCTAGCGTCCAAAAATCTCAGACGCGAAGGTCGAACCTCGCGTCAAAAAATCTCAGACGCGAAGGTCGAACCTAGCGTCAAAAAGTTCAGACGCGTAGGTTGAACCTCGCGTCAAGAATCTAAGACGCGGAGGTCGAACCCCTCGTCAAAAATACCAAACGACGGAGTCCAGCCCCGCGTTATTGAAACGAGTTTCCTCGTTGATCCAAAGATCAGAACTTGCCGAAGCAAGTTTAAGGACCATAGAGGTCGTACTCACCGCCGATCAAAGGAAATTAGGGCGGTACGTCCGCCTGAGCAGTAGAGCTGCCGGCCAAAGCAGACGGCGCCGACCCCTGAGTCGTGGCGACGTCAGACTTGGAAGGACGAGAGACAGCCTTCTTGGGTGCCATGGAGTCTAGTCGGAGGAGAAGAGGAACAGTGCTCGCCGGAGATGAGAACGAAAATTTTCGTTAAAGTTTCAAGAAAAGTCGAATGACTCTTGATTTGACCTCCAGCGGTCTATTTATAGACAGCTGTGAGCTGTCAAATTGTAACGGACGGGATTCGAGGCCAGAATCCCGCCCAAACTCGATCCTAGCGTTCGAGTTGGTTGAAATTCCAAACGCGAGGCTCACCTACGCGTTCAAACTCTCTAGCGCAGAGTTCACCCACGCGTGACGATCAACAGGAGATACGACGCGGCCTCAAATAAAAAAAATGAATGAGGTCAGCCATCAAGGTGACCAAAATAGAGAAGAAACAGACGACTCCACTGGGGAGTCTATCAGATGAGTACAGGCAGATTACAATCAGCAACGCTAAAACCATCAGATTCGATTTGGAGCGCACCTCATTCTTCATTGTCATCAAGGCTCAAAAGCTGTTTTGTTTGGTTCGAGGAAGCAACATTCTAACATTCCGACAACCAGTTTCGCGATTAGACGGAGCGAACAATCAATCTACTAAATTTCGGGATCCAAAGTGTTCCGAAAATTCGTCCCAGTCAACCGCGAACTTTCGAAAACTTTAGAGGGGGTTCTGTAGGCTGTCTAAAAATCACAATGGATAGCTGATCCTCATCAAGCCCCGACAATGAAAGTTATAATCAGACGACTTTCTAATCACTGTATCCGCAACTCTACAGTCGCTACAAATACGGCCTCATATTTGAGATGATTGATCTTGATGGCTGCGACAACAACATGACTAATATTATATTAGCAACTATTAGAGATGCTGATGAGCAGTATGATGATTTCAGAAATAAAAGGTTAGACTTAGTTGGTGAGTTGCTTGGTAGAGAGCTGTGGGCAAATATTCGTCTAAATATCACAATGAATAATTGATCCCCATCAAGTTCCAACAATGAAAGCTATAATCAGATAGCTTTCATGCTAACAAACGAAAGCTACAAACGGAAGACTTTTCACGTAGATCGAGAAGAGTTATAATTCAACGACACTTCCGACAACTGATGGAAACTCTATTCAGCAGTCTTCACAATCTACAGTGAAAGTTATAATCTGACGACTTTCACACTCCACAACAGCTAAAGCTAGGATTACTGAACAACGGTCCTTGCAACGCTCTGTAGAAGAGGTTACAGATCAACTAAACCCTTTTAAAACGCGGAAGTCATCCCCGCGTTACAATTCTGGAAGTGCAGGCGACCCCTGCGTTTCCAAGCTACAACAAGTCAAACACGAACGACCTTCACATTCTTGAGGTTCAACCAACACCCGACCCTAGCGTTTCCAAGCTACAACAAGTCAACAGCGAGCGACCCTCGCGTTCATTGATGTTCAGTCAACACCCAACCTCGCGTCTCAATTCTAAGACGCGAAGTTGGGGTTCTGAACGTCAGATTGGGCGTTTGACTCGTTCAAACATGAGTCGAACGGTTTCAAAACTGTTTTCCCCACGATCTGAGGAAATCACGCCCACTTAGGAGCGGATTTAGAGGACAGTTACAACCTCTTATCCCCCTATAAAATCTCAACAAACTCAACTGAGTTAAGAGCTGGCTTTTTGGAACGGAGAGGCAGCAGGAGGTTGGATTTTCAGTATCTAAACCGCACGGGTTTGAAAGTTCTTCAGGATCTCAACCACACAGAGAGGCAGGAGAGACGAAATCCTTGGAGATAGGATTTTTGAATCGAGTTCAGAAGATCAAATCTGAAAGGATTCTTCAACAACAGAATATCTGCTTGGTCATTAACTGAATCTTCAGTTCTAACAACTCTATGCACAGAGTTCTAACTCGTTCAGAGTTCTTAAACTCGTTAAAGAGTTACCCATCAAACTTTCCACAGAAGTTCATCGTTCCCACGAGATAAAAGACGGTCAGATTGTCAACGGAGAGCAAATTCGACGCGAACAATCAAAGGAGGCACTCCATCGCTACTAAGAAGAACCCAATTTTAAACAAATGGGAGAATCAAATTCGTTCTCTTCTCTTTTGTAATCAAATTATAACCGGAATCAAAGAAATACAAGTCAATTTTTTTTATTCTTTTTATTGTAATTTTTTCCAACATACAGTGTCATAATCATTTTTGGCGTCCACCAAAACTTTAGGCTATCAACAATCGTCACAATGCAACTAATTTATCGCATTATCATACGTAACTGAACTATCATGACGATATTCTAAATAGTGTACACGGCTCATTAGTCTCATCGCAACTCTCAGTACGGTACGGACTACCAAATAGGCATGCTAGAAATATGACACACAAGCCTCATCGTACCCTAGTGCGGGACGGACTACTAGATCAAGCATCCTAGAGCCAGACTCAATGACCTGTACAAATAGAATATCGACGCGCTACCCCACGTAGTTCTGAACTAAGTTCGTCAACGATATCCATCTCACGTATAAAAATCTCTCCCTCAAGTATTTACCGCCCAACACTTGTCATAATCCCCTTTGGGATACTCATGCAAGTACTACGACACTATACTAGTGTATTCGAAAATGAATGTGTAAAGAATTACAGCCAAACCCCGCGAACATATCTCAAGTTTGTGCAAGTCAAAACGGAGATAGAAATAAGCCTGAGTAGTTAACTACTAATCTCTGTAATTAACTAATCTACTGCAATTTAATTTCTCAGGAAATCGACGCGAGAACAAGTCTACACAACACAAAGAACAAACAAAAGGAAACACGGTAAACAGTCTCTGTTCGCTACAGTAACTTTTCCTTTTCTTTTTCTTTCTGATATGTTAACTGATACGATCCTAAGAGTCGATCGGTCGAATGATCAATGGTGTCAGTCGACGGATCAGAACTCTAAAGCAAAATCGGCAATTAACCATAGTCGATCGGTCGATTGGTCAATGATGTCAGTCGACTGACCCAAACTCTGAAACAAAAATCGCCAATTTTCTGAAGTTAATTGATTTTCTAAAAAAAATTGACAAAAATAACATGCGGGTGTCAATCATGTTTTAAATCTTGCATTTTAGTGATTGAATGTCAAGTTCTATTCATCAATTTAGAGTTTAATCCATCGAAGAAAAAAAGAGTGATGAGTTTGAAGAAGATGAACTTGCCTTTAGAAGAGGTTTTGATCTCTCAAACGTGAGAGAAACTCGATCCTCCTTCACAAAAGTTGTAGATCTCGCCCTCCTATCTTTTCTTCACAAAGTTTCTCCAAAAATAAAAGAAAAATTTTAGGGTTTAGAGGGAGGAAGGTGGATGCTCAATGTGAAAGAAAAGGGGTAAAAGAGAGAGATTCTCGAAAATTAGGTTTCAGTCTCCGTCGTCAGAACGCAACAAAACTTGACCCACAGCACGGTCTCGACATTCTAAGATCAACGGCGCAACCCTCATGCCCATCTAATCAACAAGAAAATTTCTAAAAATGAAAATGTGGCAGGTTTCAGTAGACTTGTGATATCGAGGCTGAAACTACGAATCGTTCTCAAATCGATTTCAATCTGATCCATTCATCCTAGAATGATCACTAACCATAGTAAAACTCATTTCTTATCATTCAAATTGTTTTTTAAATTTTTAGGTTTTTACAATAATTTTATGAGATATAACCCATAATTTTTGTTACATTTCTAATCATATGGACCCATTGCTAAATAATTTTATGAAGGGCAAAATTTACAATTTTGTTGGCTATAACACATATTCTTTTTTGTTATTTTTAGTCATTTTGACCCGTCTATCAAATAATTTCACGGATGCCAAAACTCATGATTTCATACGCCATAAGCCATTATTTTTGCTATTTTGAGTCATTTTGATCAGTTGGTAAATAATTACGTGGAGCCAAAATTTATGATTTCATGGTTAGACTTAAATGAACAAAAAAAATTTAAAATCATGAGTTATAGGCCATTAAATTGTCAATTTTAACTACCCCAAAATTATTTTCCATTGCAACGAAAAAACAAAAAAAATTAAAAATCATGGACTATAGCTTATGAAATCATGAATTTTGAGCTCAAAAACTTATTTTTCACTAGATTAAAATGAAAAAATGGATAATAATTATTAGTTATAGCTCATAAATTGTAAATTTTGAAATCTGAAAAATTATTTTTCATTGGATTGAAATAAACAAAAATAAAAAAAATCATGGTTTATAACTCACAAAATCAGAATTTTAAACTCTACAAAATTATTTGCCATATTGTCAAAATAAAAAAAATGGATAAAATCATGAGTTATAACTCATGAAATTAGGAAATTTGAACTTTGCAAAATTATTTATCATTAGGTCAAAATGAAGAGAAATGCAAAAAAATCATTGGTTACAGACTTATAGCTCATAAAATTGTGAATTTTAAACTCTGCAAAATTATTTGCCATACAATAAAATAAACAAAAATAGAAAAAATAATGAGTTATAGCTCATGAAATTGGGAATTTTGAACTTTATAAAATTATTTATCATTAGGTCAAAATGAAGAAACATGCACAAAAATCATTGGTCATAGCTTATGAAATTGTGAATTTTAAACTCCATAAAAATCTCATTAGGTTAAAACGAACGAAAATGTACAAAAATTATGGGTTATAGCTCATAGAATATTAAAGTTTAAACTCTAAAAAAATATTTTCCTTTTAGTCAAAATAAAAAAAAAATCAAAAATGGTTGGTTATATGTCTTGAAATCGTTGGTCATAGCCTATGAAATTATGAAATTTGAATCCATAAAATTATTTGCTCTTGGATCAAAAAAATAAAAAACTTCAAAAATTATGGATAATAGCTCATGAAATCCTGAATTTAAACTCTATAAAATTATTTTCTATTGGGTCGGAGCAAACAAAAATTTATAAAAATTATAGATTACAGTTCATGGATTTTTGCATTTTAAACTCTACAAAACTATTTATCATTAGGAAAAAAATGAAAAAAATTCAAAAATCATGGGTCATAACTCAGAAAATATTGAACTCCACAAATTTATTTGCCATTAGATCGAAACAAATAAAAAATTAAAAATCATGAATAATAGCTTATTAAATCATGAAATTTGATCTCTATAAAAAGTATTTTCAATCGGGTTAGAAAATTTATCCGCCATTGAATCAAAATGAACGAAATTACGTAAAAATTTTGAATTATAACTCATATAATCATGTAGCTTATGAAATTGTGAATTTTGAACTCCATGATATTATTTGTCATTGGGGCAAAAAGAACAAAAAAAATATGGGTTATAGCTCTTGATTTTGTGAATTTTAAACTCCGTAAAATTATTTTCTATTTGGTCAAAACAAATAAAAATGGATAAAAATTATGGGTTATAACTCATGAAATCATGAATTTTAAACTCTGTAAAATTGTTTTGCATTTGGTCGAAATAAACAAAAATCATTAGTTATAGCTTATAAAATCGTGAATTTTGTGCTGCACAAAATAATTTGCTATTGAATCAAACTGAATAAACAAATTCAAAAATTGTGAGATATTGTTCAAAAAATTGTGAGTTTCGAACTTCACAAAATGTCAAAAATCATGGGTTACATATAATTCATAAAATCGTGAATTTAGAACTACATAAGATTTTTTTTTTACATTGGGTTAAAATGCACAAAAATGGTGAGCTATGCTCATAAAATTTTAAATTTTAAACCCTACAAAATTAATTTTGATTGGGTCAAAAAATAAAAAGTTTAACAATCGTAGATTATATAGCTCATAAAATCATGGGTTATATAGTAGGTATAGGCGTGGACCAAGCCGAGCCGCCGAGCCGGTCTAGATCCATGTACCAGCCTGTAGGTTCGAGTCCGTGTTGGTTCAAACCAGGGCCAAATCAGGCCTCAGTAAACAGGGCCAAGAACATTGCGCTCAGGTCTGGAGCTGGAGCTAGGTAAACAGGGCCGAGAACTTTGCGCTCAGGTCTGGTGCTGGAGCTAGCCCGGCACATAGCCCGCATGGGGCAGAGCCGGCCAACCGTGGCTCGTAGCTCTAAATTCATGAGCCGGTAGCGTGAATCCGATTAATGCAGAAGCATAAGTATCAGTCATTACGAACTCCCAAATCCCGAGCCGGATCCAACCCGAACCGTGGCTTGTAGCTCCCAATTCACAAAGTACTAGCACGAATCGGATTAATGTTATTAATGCAGAAACGCCAGTCATTACAAACACCCAAATCATGTCTAGTGCTTAGGGGTGCAAAATGGTCCGGTTTTATCCGGACCGACCGCAACCGTATCCGTTTAGAAAGCGGATATGGTAAGGAAAAATTGAAACCGGTCGGATACGGTTATGGTTTTGATTTTTTATCCGGATACGGTTTCGGATACGGTTATCGGATTGAAATTGCGGATACGGTCCGGATATCCGGATACTTGAAATGAGCTAAGTAAGTATAATACCTATTGGGTCGGGTCGGGTTTATAACATATATCCGCAACCCAACCCAAAATCAAACTCCAAAAACTCCAAACCCTAAATTTCTCTCCCATTCCATCAGCCTCCACCTCCAACCCGATCCCAAATTCTTCAGAGCCTCCCCGCCGGAGGGCCTTTGCCGCCGAGCTCCGCCCCCGAGCCGAAATAATTTCGCCCCGCCTCTAGCTCGAAGATCCACCGCTCTCCTGACTCCAGCTCGAAGACCAACCGCCCCGACTCCAAAAATCCAAGCTCCCGCCCCGCCTCCTGCGCGTCGACGCCGCCCATCTCAACGTCGCGAGCTCATCGCCAGCGAGTTCCGCGCCGAGCAAAAACCTCTGCCCCGCCTACCGCCTCCGTGCGTCCCACCGCGAGTGCCGCCCATGCCGTCTGCCCCGCTTCCCCGTCCACCGACCGAGCTCCGCCTTCCGACGACGTCCAACCTCCTCTTCTCCTCAACTTGGTATAGCAGTAAGGTGAATTCAAAACCCTATGCTCTATTTTTTTTTATAAAAGCCCTAATTTCTAGCATTTGTTGACTGAGTTGACAATCCTAATTTATATGATAAAAATCCCTAACCTATTAGTCTTAATTGTTTCATTAAGTTTATAAATTTCAATGAATAGGTATTAGAATCATATTTATTAAAATCATATTTATTTTTTTCATATCACATTCATATTTATTTCCCAAATATCCGATTAGTATCCGTATCCGAACCGTATCTGAACCTCTAATATCCGAACCGTATCCGTTTCCGTTTAATGCGGATACGGTATTGTTTTTTTCTTACCGATGAATATCCGAACCGTATCCGTATCCGTTTTTAGAAAGTGGTTATGGTTATGGTAAGGGTCATATCCGAACCGTATCCGAACCGAAGACACCCTACTGCTTCATTATACTAGTGTTTCGTTATACATAGGACTTATAAAGAATATATATACCGTCACTCTTCTATAGAAAAAAAAAACACAGAAACAACTTAAGATAAGCATATCGTACAAGCATGTATAATAGTTTTAACTAAATTTATTTTGCTACTTGGACTTCAATGACGCCAGCCTCTTCTCCAAATCATCCACGTCATGAGCTGCAGGGGCCAGAGCAGGTGCGGCATTCTGCCAAAATAAAGATAATATTAATAACAAAATACCATAAGAAATTATAGAAAAGAAATAAAACATTATTACATAGAAGAAACTCATGCATGGTCTGTTGTTTTTGTTAAGAACCATGTTAGTTGATGTCATCTGTGAAAATAAAAACACAAAAGGTAAACTTGTCGGATCCAGAAGCAACCTATTCAAGTCTGTGAAAATAACCATTGATCCAAACTAAACATTATGAAACAAATGAACGAAAATTATTTAGCTCTGTAAAATAAATGAAAATAAAACTACAACTGCTTTTCTGTGACAATCCAAAACATTGCTCCCTGCTCAAACTAGCTTATGCTTGATCGCATCATGTTAAATGTGCCATCGTCCAAAAACATCCTAATTTCTATATTATCATGGGCAAAACTGCTTAGCTAAATGCTTAGTCTTATGTTGAATTTGAATCACCAAGATGTAAAAAAAACTAAACGAAGAACCTTTGGATACTCATTAACGAAGAGCCATCCACAGTTTAAGCTTTATGAGATGTCAATGTCCTCGATATCAGCTTGAGAAGAAGAGGAAGAAGAATAAAGGGGGTGGGTGGGTGGGGTTATAACAAAGCAAAGGAAAGTGTACCTTGGGGCATTTTCGACTCTCTTATTCATTGCAATCCGACCCTTAGGAGCTGAAGATAACTGTAAGAAATTAACAAAAGAATGAATCAGCATCAAAACTAGTGAGATTAATAAAATATATATACTGCTTTTGCTAAAAACAAATGTGTACCTGGGAGGCAATGTCAACTCCAATTTCATCAAGCACCTGAAAAAGGATCATCATATTAAAATATGAGATCAAGACATTTATTTTGTTAATTCAACTTCTATTTCCAAATAGGCTATATTTTTTTCGCAGCCTTATGTAAAGGAGTAGCTTACCTGGTTGGTTAGCTCCTCAGTTTCTTCTTCTTGTTCATCTTTATCCAACGTTTCATCAATTGCCTCAGACATCATCTCAAGCTGCAAATTGAACAATAAACAAAAAGGTAATCCAGAAACCTTTGTGCAAACATTTAACTGCACATACTGATTTCCACACTTTGTAAATTAAAGATTCTTAGGTTATCTTGTAATTAAATGCATCGATTAGAAAAAGAAAAAAATCAGTTTTTTTTCTGTCCTTTCAGTTCTTATGCATCAATTCAGAAATGCAGATACTAGCTTTTTCACATGGATATATGAAGCTTTGGCCTCCACAAACTTCTGTAGTTGTTACAACAGATAGCGATGACAAGTGAAGAAAAAATGTACAGATTAGTTTTGCCATAACGTATATGTTTTTTCCTTTTTCTTTTTTTCCTTTTTTTCTTTTTTTCCTCTCCTTTTTTTTAAGAAAGCATCACATATATGGTTGTTATATGAAATTTCCTGTTTCGTCCAAAATATGTAATGATTGTCACAATGGCATGAGATTAAAATTATTATTTAATAATCTGAAGCTTTATTTATGAAGTTTGTAACAGAACTTTTCATGTTTAGCAGAACATCGAGATAAGATAGAATAAAACTGTTTAACCGAACATCGAGACAAAGATATTGTTTTTCATAACATTTGAACAAGCATATAAGAGAGCTAACCTCATTCTAGATCATATAATGCCAGGAAAGTGATGAACATGAAAAACAAGCACTTGCCAAGTAATAAATGCAGACATGCTTCAAAACATTTTTAAAAAGTAAAATAGATATTGCATGCACACCTGTTTTTGAAAAACAAAAAGAGAGAAAAACGTTACATAGTATTTACTGTTGAGAGAATTTTACCGTCATGTCCATTTGGGCTGATTGCTTCTGGAATTCTCTCATCACTTTAACCTGTTTTGCTGGTTCCATTTGCTGAAGCTTGCAAAATACAACACAGTTAACAGAAGAACTTTCATATAGATCTTTCTAAAGAATTTATACTGGTGATATAAAAAAAGTCATATAGAATTAGAGCTAAATAGCTAGTTTTAGTTCTCACTGTACTTTATCATGCTAAATGACATAGAGCTTTCAAATCACTATACCTTGTTCATTGCTCCCATTGCTTTACTTGCCCCTTTCATTCCAACAGAGATTGAAGTACTTGCATACATAGCCTGCATATAAGAAACATTAATCTTACACTCCAATTGGAAAATAACCTTAAAGATTGCAAATATAAACTGTTAAAACTTCAAGCTTCTAAACCTGTGTATGAGTTGCTACTCCTCTTATCTGTGCACGAGTTCCCTGCAGATTTGTGATTTGCTGCCTCAGACGTATAAGTTGGCGAGCCAAGATCCTAGTGGCAGCCTGAAAGAAAAGATATAGACACATAACTATGCAACATGAATTCCTTTTTTGATACAAAATGTAGCATTGCAGTTGGTTTTTTTTTTTTAAGCGTATCAAGATTGTGCTCTCAAGCAGTAGTATGGTATTTCAACACAATGGCATAAGCACAAAGCATTTTTCTTGAAACCGCATTCCATGGTTTTCAAATAGATTACTTGCTTGGTGCTTTCTTAGCTTTCATATACGTTATTTGCATGGTTTGAGTGAATTGAGGGTTGCAATTTCTGAAGATCTTGGTATTATAAGTTCTTTTTCTGATTTGTTTCCAATACATTACTAAGAACACGCTGGAAGAAGGGGGAGAAAAAAAAAAGCAGGACCCACATCAAACTTGTTCATATTAATTATTTTTATATTTGTGCTTAGGATCATGCCAATTGTTTATGCTAATTAGTTTTCGTGCATGTGTCACATGTATCATACTATTATATGAAAGTAGAAGAACAAGATAAGATGTTTCCTCACAAGAATTAGTCAAATGCAAGTCTTAACAAATTACAATATACTAGCTGAACAGATAATAGAGATGTGAATCACATAACAAGCATAAATCATCAAACTGCTAGTAATATTTGTATAAGATTAAATACGGTACTAATCAAAATCACGTATTAGAAGAACTCACCTCATTTCCCGTTTTCGCAGTCTTTTTAATCTCTGCGACCAGCTTCTTCTCCTGCCACATTTTCTCTACCGAATAGATTACAAGCCAGAAACTTTACCCTTTTATGAATTAAAGATTACATAAAGTTTAGACTAGCAAACCTCCAACTGCAGGCATGCGATCTCTCTCTCAACATCTGGATATACAGAAAATAACCAATACCAAATTAATCTCCTCACACTTCTTAAGGTACGAAAATTCTCAATCTCAGCCATAGGCAAATAAAAAAAGGGGAAAAACTATTCAAATTGCGTCTAAATTAAAGACATAATAACATCTCACTTCTAGTGGCCACGGACATTTCCCTCTTGCTCGATCTAAGCGCCTCTGAGACACACAAAACAAAAACGATCAGCTTTAGTCCATAAAATCCCAAAATTTAGGGTTTTGTTACAATGCCCCATTTATTTTTCTCAAATTTCGAGCGAAACTCTTAAAGATCAAACATTTGGCAACTAGTTTCCGAGAATCAAAAGAAAGGGTCAGTCTTTTAGAGATTAGAATAAAGCTCTCACCTTTGGCTGAGGTTTTCTTCCTGAAGATGTTCATCGCCTTCTTTCTAACTTTAGCAAACGAGAGCTCCATCTCGCTTTCTCTCTCTCCTTCAATCAATTTCGAGATCTGAGGAGAGAGACGATGAAAGCTAGGGTTTTTGAGAACCTAAAAGCGAGACAGGAAAATAAAAAAGGAAGCTTTTTTAGGCTTTTTTTGGGAGCTGCTCGATTCTACATCCAACGGGAGTGAACCTAGTAGCCGTTGAAACGTCTTGGATGCCGAAAATGTCCTCAGGATTTTCATTAACGACGAACGTGTCCTCTGTTTTGAGATGCGCGCTCGTTTTGTTTGTGGGTCCCGCTGGATTTTGGTCAATAGCTGGGTCCCTATAACCGCTGGCTCCCGAATCGATCGTGCTTTTTTCTCACCCTCAACGCGAACGTGACCCGGTGATCTCGGGCTCGGATCCT
The DNA here is from genome assembly GCF_001876935.1 of Asparagus officinalis. Classification (NCBI taxonomy): domain Eukaryota; kingdom Viridiplantae; phylum Streptophyta; class Magnoliopsida; order Asparagales; family Asparagaceae; genus Asparagus; species Asparagus officinalis. The sequence continues at coordinate 142,176,863 of NC_033800.1, read as the reverse complement.
ATTTACGGAGTAACCCACAGCCGACCCTTTTTATTCATCTCTTTTTACTACAACCATTGTTCACCCTTTGCAAAGCACGACTCTCTATTTCTAAAGTACAGTGTTTTAAACAAGTCGTTCTAGAAGTTCTAATACATTTGATTTACTTATTGTATGTTTAAAATTAAATATTAAATCTACTCCTCTATATTTAAAAAAATATCCAAATTTTAATACATTTGATTTAGAAATCATAGCTACTCTTCTATACTTAAAGAATAATCCAATTTTTAATACATCTGATTTGCTTTAATGTTTGTGATACAGTAAATATTGTAGCATGAATAGTAACTTCAAGTATGGAGGACCATATTTGATTTGCTATTCACGCTACAGTAAGTTAACTGTAGTATAAGCAGTAACTTCAAGTGTAGAGTGCCAAATTTGGCTTACTATTTATACTACAGTAAATACTGTAGCATTTATAGCAGGATAAACATCAATTCTTTGGATTCTCCTTTGACTATAGAGGAGTAGATTTAGACTACTTAGAATCACAAAGGAGAATCCAAAGAATTTACTCCTCTATAGCAGGATAAACATCAACTCTTTGGATTCTCCTTGGTATTCTTAATTTTTCACGGGGCCCTAATCAAGTTTTCATACAAGGGGCCTCTATATACAATATTCCATACACAAAAATTTTTATAAGATAGCAAAATATTTTTTATTAAAATGAGACAATAAGCACATAATCGTATTAATATTAAAATCAAAAAACTTCTTGATGCTTTATAAATAACACAATTCATACTACATTAAATGGGATCGCCTTGTATTTTGAGCTGCAAAATTATCAATTAAAATGTTCCAATCAAGCTTCTCCAATAAATTTTTTTGATAGATATCATAGCCAATCCATTCAATCTCTCTTGTGACATTGTTGACCATAGATAAGATTTGATGAGCTTCAACTTTGAAAAGCTTCTCTCGGCCGATGCAACTGTAACTGGTATTGTCAATAATACTCTATAAGCAATCCAAGCATTTGGAAAACAACAATTTAGCGTTTCTATACAATTCAATACTTCAATTGCTTTTTTTGTTTCTCTTGGTAATGCTTCTCTTAAGATTTGGAGTTCTAAAAATAATTCTGTCCCATTAATATCAAAATTTTTGTCATGCTTTAGGAGATCTTCAAGGTTAAGACATGAACACTTCAAACTATCATTATCTGCAGACTTCAACCTCTCCAAATTAACATGAACACTTCAAACTATCATTATCTGCAGACTTCAACCTCTCCAAATTAAACAAGAAACCAAAAGACTCATCATACTGTTGAAACTGTTCAAATCTACTCTTGAGAGAAGAAAGAGCTTGATCAACGATATATATGAAGTAATTGACTCTAAAGGATTCTTCAGCTGTCATTGCCATCTCTTTACTAGCATTTTCATCAAAATGTTTCTTTCTACGAATGATGCGACGTTCACGAAAAATGGGTTCAACTTTTATTCTAACTGCAATTTCTTTAGCCTCAACCATAGCTGCTTCAAATCCAAACCGAAAAAAGATGAAGCTTGCAAACAAGAGTTTATCATATCACAAAGTTCAAGGTTAAGACTATGACAACCACAAGGTGTGTAGAATGCTCTAGGATTTATCTCTAATGAATCTCTTTGTACACCTTTATGTTTTCCTTTCATATTTAGAACCTATTATCATACCCTTGTCCTCTTACATCACTGTAGGCGTCAAAAATGCTCAAAGGTATCCAAACACAGTTCAAAGGAAGTCATCCAAAATGGCAAAAAAAGAACCACAGTATAGACTGTCTCGCAGCGCGAGACGTCTTTACTGTCTCGCCTGGCGAGACAGACTTTTACTGTCTCGCCACGCGAGACAGTTTCACTGTCTCGCCCCCGCAGACAGTATTTACTGTCTCGCCGTGCGAGACAGTATTTACGTGTCTCGCACGCCGAGACAGTTATCAGTGGTTCAAGAAACTGTTTTGCAACCACCGACACGTGGCCACCAACTGTATCAGAACGTGGGGAACTCGCGTGCGGCGAGAATCACGTTGCTAACTGCCAAAATAACGGAGTTTGAAACGTGGAAGCAGTTAAAAACAAAATTGCCTGACGGTTACTGTTCCGAGATAGCATTTACTGTCTCGGGGCCAGAGACAGCAAACACTGTTCTCGCCGCGTCGAGACACGCAAATACTGTCCGACAGCGGACAGCAAATGCTGTCTCGCGAGACTGTTTCCGCCAAGTGTTCCCATGGCTATAAATACCCCTGAATGGCATTTTGAAGAGGGGCTTCCAGCAGAGATCCGAGCTGATCAGAGAGCATCCCATAGGCTGAATTCCAGAGCAGAGAGGCAGAGTCTTTGAGCTTCTGGCAAACTCCTTGATATTCAGGCTTGACTTGATTTCAAGAAGGAACGACTATCTTACCTGATAAGATATCATTTCAAGTTCTCACTTCGATAAACGAAGTCAGAATCATAAACCCTCACGATTCGGATCAGAATCTGTGATTTGGTGGCTCACGGGCTAACGCACCCCCGGCACACAGGCAAAAGATCCCACGCAAGCAGTGATCCAAATAACGATCTTGCGTTTGTTTCCCAAGAGTTGTAATTTTCATTTGTTGTGTGTAAAAGAAGTCTATTAATAAAAGGCTATTTCTTTTGAATTTATTGTAATCGACTGAATGATATAATGAATTCCATGACAAAACCAACTTTTGACCGCAAACAAGTTGGCGACCACAGTGGGAGCCAACGGTTTCGCTAGCGCGAGACCGCGTGTCGCAGCCAATCATCAAGATCCTGGTTGAATCAACGGTCGGAGTACGAGTCGACCAAGCGAAGTTTGAGGAGTAATTTGTCATCCTCATCTGTAAAGTCTTCCGCGCCTCGCAAGTGCAGAGAGATTTCATCTTCGTTGAAGTTTAAATGCTACGGATGAAGACTCTCAGTCCGATTTTTGCTGAGGATTTTACTCGCAACAGCTCTGCTCAAGATGATTCCCTCCCAATTAAGAGTCGTTCGAGTGAAGTTCACACACTGACGAAAGGGCTCGGCAGAGGCGACGCCAACGTCGCCGCTCGTCAATTAGCTAAGGCATTTGAAACAAACCGACGGAAGTTCGTTATTATGCGGACTTAGGAGTCGGAGGAAACAACAAGTGGTTTGTTCAACGCAACGACAAACTACTCATGTTCTGCACAATTCACGACCGAGGAATGGATTATTGTCAAAAGGATCGTTCGACCCTCAAAAGAACGTATACCAAAACGTCGTGCAAATGCTGCTCATGTCCGAACTCTACTACAACAAAGACGAGACAAGGAGGAAGGAAACAGTGACCAAAGAACCACCGAAACTCTACAAGTTTGGATTCCAAAGTCTGGACTTATGCAAATCAGCATTCAGAGGCCGCTTAAGACTCGTACCCGCAAGGGGGTGGTTTAGAACGTGGACTCCCGCAAAAACCTTGGATCGCTTCAAAACAAAATAAATTGTCCTGAGAATGCCAACAAGGTTTTACACCCCCAGAAGAAGACGCATTCACCAAATGATATCGTCATACCTGGGAGTCATGCCAACAGACGATACGAATTTTTGGTAATCATACGATGAATCGTATTATCAAGTTGGGGTTGGTAATAATTTCGAAAGAGAGTTATTCGAGAAATAATACTCTCGGTGTTCCTGTTGCACGACTCGTTAAGCAGCAATTATCAGGATGGATTGTTTCAAACGGAAAGCCATCCCCAGAAGAGTCTCTGTATCGTCGAAGCCTAAGCCGAGACATTTCGCGCGAAGAGAAATCAGCTGCCCAAGATGATGAATTCCTTAGAAGTCACCATCAACGTGGCTGTAAAAGAAAGTCTAAACGGCATTCAAGTGACTCAAATCCCGACTTTTCTCCGAAAGGAAAAGTCAATCCAAGAATTGCTCAAAGAATGGCTCGACTCCAATTAGGAGCCATCAGACGCCAGAGACTACAAGAAATGCAAGAAGGAATGTCCTCGGAGGATGAATTCTCGGACACTTATTCGCAATCGCTTCTGATGATACATGTCTAGCACGGACAGACCAGAGAAGTAACTCACAAATCACTGGCTGCATCAGTAATCGCCAATAGCTTTTAGAAGCTCTAAGCCAACACAACGTAAGAATTAGAAGCTGAATGTTGAAGAGCAGAAATGGAGTTAGTATTCAACAAATGAGAAGAATTTGCTAGCCTCAACGGCTCAACCCCTGAGTCCAGTCAAGAGGTGAATCAGCCGCCACATTCAGAATGTACAAATGACAGATGATCCAGAAGGGATGAAGTCACTTATGGCTGTACACCTCTAATCAGCAATACGTTTGGGGGGTGTCGATGACCTTTTGGCCAGTCGGTGGTTGGTTACTTCTTTCTCCTCAACGTCCTTCGAAGAAGACATAGACGATAAAGGGTAAAATGAACAGGCTTGACAACAAAATCAACGCTTTGATGACGCTGCAAGAAAGTTAGAAGACGGGCTATTCCATTGTCTATCTCAAGAGAATGGATTGCATACCATAAACCCGGCCACCAAAATTCAATCGGTATAACTCACACCGTTTTGAGGGGAAGAGCTTCGCCATCATTCCCAGACTTGATTTATTTCAACGTCTCATTTGGCATGATCTCTGAAACGATGCTTTTAATGGTCCGGTCAATTCGTTGGCACCCTTCGTGGAGCCCACCTCGAATTAGGTACCGACGGACTCACAGCCATGGAGCAGCACTTCAATTGCTGGCAAGAGAATGAAAGTTTTGTTCCTCCAGAACTTCTTTTGATAGATGATACCGAAGTGTCAGTCGGACCCGTTTTAGCATGAGAAGCAAAAAGGGAGAGCCTAGTCGACGGATTTTTCAAGCGCGCTTCAGTCGTCGGCCCAAAGGCAATGAATTGCAGAGAATCCATTACAGAGGAGTTTATCCTGCAAAGCATCACCACAATTAACCTCTCATCGATGTCCTGGAAGCTCTGTGGGGGTCGTGCCATTCCAAAACTTTGGAAGGAGTTAAAATTCTCGGGCGCGTGGTGAACAAGCTGCAGCACTTTCTTAAGAAAGAAAGCTGAGACTGAGGCAACCAACATTGACTATCTGCAATCGTTGAGATATGCGATCTCTCGCAGTCCGAGGTTTCATAAAGAATATTCTTTCTGAGATGATTGAAGCTCCAGCATATTGGGAATACCTCCCGCAATGATAAAAATCGAAGCTACCACTATTAAAGATCAGGATGGAGCTAAGAGATATTACAGGATCCCAAAACTATGCTGCGTTACACAGAGGGTTTCTTCAATCACACGATATTTGCTTTGGATCACAAAACTCAGGATCCAAGCCCCTAATTGACTCCCGGGCGGCACAATCACGAAAGAAGTCGCAGTAAAGACGACCAAACAACTCCGTGATGCACGAGTAAACTGTTTCCCACACTCCAAAGAGTATATAGTATAAATTCTGACTTCTCGATTATCCAATGGTAGTTACCAACTCGTTAAACCCGTGTTTCGTCCAAAAGGAAGCTCGGGGGGTGGATGATTTATATACACGGAAGTTTCTGCGAGAATCTTATATTCTTAAGGAGTAACCCGAACATGCGACTGAGAGATAACGCACTCCCGTCGTTACCCAGTTTTGCCAAAGAAAGTCTGGGCTACGTGGATAATTCACTGTACGGCGAAAGTTTCCGGAAGAATGTTAATGTAATTATTCTTAGGGTAAACCCACGATCATTGAACAAAGTGATAAACACTAAACTCTACTATGACTTCCGAATACTCTTTTGCTGAGATGAGATTCGATCACTCTTTAGATCACATCTTCCCTCACAAAATTCCCCTTTTGGTCAAACCTCTTAAACAGTTTCAGGACAAGCTAAATCCCTCTCGTTCGAGCCTGCTCATGAACGAGACGCGCTCACAAACTTGAAACGATCAACCTTCCTACGGTTAGATCGTGTCCAAAAAATTTCCCATTTTGCGTCAACTTTTAAACAATTAGGAACCAAGCTAAATCCCCTCTCGCATTCGTTTCCGTTGAGATAAGAAGAGAACTGCGGGTCATCAATTGACCTCGATCAAACCTTCTCACGGTGAGGATCGTCTCACAATTCCTATATTTTGGTCAAACTCGGTTAAACAGTTAGGACAAAGCTAAATCCCCCTCTCGATTTCGTTTCATGAACGAGAGAGTCCACAAATGAACGATCAACCCTTTGAAAACAGTTAGATCGCTCACTCAATTCCATCTGTCAAACCTTTAAACAGTTAAGACCAAAGCTAAAATCCCCTCTCGATTCGTTCCACGCAACGACGAGCGTCCACAAATTGACGATCAACACCTTTAAACAGTTTAGGATCGTCTCAAATTCCCCATCTTGGTCAAACTTTTAAAACAGTTAGCGACCAAAGCTAAATCCACTCTCGATTCGTTTCATTGACACGAGAGGTCCACAAATTGAACGATCAAACTTCTTAAACAGTTCAGGATCGTCGTCAAAAAATTCCCATTTGGTCAACTTTAAACCAGTTTTAGAGACAAAGCTAAAATCCCCTCCGATTCGTTCCATGAACGAGAGGTCCATCAAAATTTGCAACGATCAAACCTTTAAACATGCTAGGATCTGTCTCAAAATTCCCATTTGGTCAACTTTAAACAGTTAGACAAGTAAAATTCCGCCTCTCGATTCGTTCCCATGAAAAAGAGGTCACCTTCGATTCTGCCGCAATCAACCTATAAATTAGGGATTGCTTGCAATTTCAATATCATCAAACCTTATTCAGATCTCTGAATAGAATACCCATTCAAAATTCCTTTTGTACCAGGACGATAGAATATTAAATTCTTCCTCTCCGATTTCGGATTTTATCTCTACAACAAACAAGAGACCAGGAAGATAGATATAAAATTCTCCTCTCCGACTTCGGGTTTAATCTCTGACCCAACAAACAAGAGTGAACCGGAGGGAGAGTTTAGAAATATAAAATTCTTTTCCTCTCTTCTGACAGTTCATCTCTACCAACACAAAAATGAGACAAGGAGACTAGCAATATAAAATTTTCCTCTCCATCAATCGGTCATCTTCTATACAACAAAAAAGAGACCAATATTACTTCCAATAGGTACACGAGTCAACTGTTTCATTAATCTCCAACTTAGAAGTTTCTGTTTAGAATACACTCAGAATATCTCTTAAGCAATATACTGAATACTCCCAATAGGTACACGGAAACTGTTTCCCTAATCTCGAACAGCGAAGGTTTCTTGCGTGAGAATAATCACTCAGAATATTCTTAAGAATATAACTTGAATTACCCAATACGGTAACGAGTTAACTGTTTCCCTAATCCTCACAGGAAGTTTCTGGAGAATATCACTCAGAATATACTTAAGAATACTGAATACTCAATAGTACACGACGTGAAACTGTGTTCCCTAATCTCACAGTAAGTTTTCTGGAGAAATCACTCAGAATATTTCTAAGAATAACCTGAATACTCCAATTAGGTACACGGAGTATCTAAACTGTTTCCCTAATCGCTCAACAGGAAGTTTTCTGAGCGAGAATCCATCAGACTCAGAATATTCATTTAAGAGATTAACTTGAATACTCCAATAGGTACACGAGTCCTAACAATGCTTTCCCGATTCTCAACAGGAAGTTTCATGGAGAATATCACTCAGAATATTCTTAAGAATAACCTGAATACCCAATAGGTACACGAGTCTAACTGTTTCCCTAATCTCAACCAGGAAGTCTTCTGTGGGAGAATATCACTCAGAATATTCTTTAAGAATAACCTGAATGAGCTCCAAATAGCACAAGAGGTCTAACTGTCTCCCTCCCTCAACAGGAAGTTTGGGAGGAAATATACTTAAACTATTCTTAAGAAGTAACCGGCACCCCAAATTGAGTATACGAGTTAAAGCTATTGTGCTTTCTATATGGAGACTGATTTCACAAACACAAATTCAGCTTCATTCAAGATCTCCAACAAAGATTAATGCCGCATTTAACGCGATGTCGGATAAATCATTAGCTATTCTACACAAGCACTGATGATTGAGAGACAAAGAGATCAAAAGTTGAAGCCAGTTTACGGGTTCCTCTACCCGATTACTACAACCCAAGCTGAAAGGATCGTAAAGTAGACCTTACTTATCCAAAGTATCCCAGAACCCCTCTATAAAAAGATGAGTCTGAATACTTTGGAGGGGTATCTGTAGGCGTCAAAAAATGCTCAAAGGTATCCAAACACAGTTCAAACAGGAAGTCATACCAAAATGCTCAAAAAAAAGAACACAGTATTAGATTGTCTCGCCTGGCGAGACAGACTTTTCTTGTCTCGCCCACGCGAGACAGTTTTTCACTGTCTCGCCGCCGCGAGAAGTTTCACTGCTCTCGCCCCCGCGAGACAGTATTTTACTGTCCCCCCGAGACCAGTATTACTGTCTCGCACGCAGACGCGTGATCAGTGCGCTTCAAGAACACTGGTTTGTACAACCACCGACACAAGTGGCTACAAACCTGCCTTCAAGGAACGTGGGTGGAACGGTCCGTGGGGGGAATCACGTTGATCAACTGCCAAATAACGGATTGAAACGTCGGAGAACGCGCAGTTTAAACAAAAATGCCTGACGGTTTACTGTTTCCGAGACAGCATATTACTGTCTCGCGGCCCGAGACAGCACACTGTCTCGCCCGTCGAGCAGAATACCTGTCTCGCAGCCCGAGACAGCAAATGCGCTGTCTCAGCCCTGGCTGTTTTCTGCCAAGTGTTTCCCATGGGCTAGAAATACCCCCTGAGCCACATTTTGAAGAGGCGGGCTTCCAGCAGAGATCGAGACTGATCAGGAGAGTCATAGGGTGATTCCCAGAGCAGAGAGGCAGAGTTCCTTGAGCTGTCTGGCAACTTCCTTGATATTCAGCGTCTTTGACATTGATTTAAGAAGAACGACTATCTTACATCTCAGATAATCGTTTCAAGTTCTCACTTCGATAAACGACGTCCAAAGTCATAAACCCCTCACGATTTCGATTCAGAATCTGTGATTGTGGTCCACGGCTAACGCACACCAGCCACAGAAAGATTCCCACGCAAGCAGTGATCGCTCAATAACGATAATGTGTTTGTTTCCAAGAGTTGTATTTCATTTTGTTGTGTAAAAGGAAGGGCTTATAAAAAGGCTATGTCTTTTCGAATTTATCTGTATCGACTGAAGCACATAATGAATTCCACTGACAAACCACTTGTTGACGCAGAAACAGAATCCAATCATCAAGTTAAAGCTCTTGGCAAAATATTTACAAGTGTCTTCAAAAGTCCTCGTCCTGATGTAGTCATCCACCGTTTTTAAAATCCTTAAAAAGAACTCCTCATCTTTTCATTGGCCGCTTGTTGAAATATTCCACGCATCCTTATATAATGACATTTGCCTCTTCATGGCTTTGCATCCGCAGTACAATCAAGAGATAACAGAAAAGTACTTGCTTCTTTTTAATCTTTTGGTAATGGATTAAACTTTTTCGATCTCATCCTACTATTCGAAGATATAAATTCATTTTGAATTTTGTGACTAAGATAATGATAATGAATTTCTTTCTCCTAAACTCGACGAACATGCTCTTTTATTATTGGATCAAATTCGGCAATCATTTCTATTATACTTAAAATTTTCCATTATTTTCTTCATAAAGCTTCTCATTATCTCCACGAAATGCCAAACTATTTTTAGCAAGTGTTTTCACAACATCAACTACTCTCAATAGTACTTTTCTCCAATGTTCTCGTTCTTTGTTGATTTGTTCTTCAACACTTTTATCGATTGTCGCATTTTGTCGTAATCTGATCTCGAATTCAATCCAACTCTTCATGTTAACAATGTGTTCACTACTTGTTTCATGACTTTTAAGTCTGGAACTGAGATTTCTCCAGTCTCTAACTCCATCATTTGCCAATTGAATTTTGTTTGCATCATATTTGAACAACTTACAACAAAAATAAAAAATCTTGTCCAAAGAATTTGAATAGATTAGTCATTTTCTATCATGATGTTCACCATTGGATAAGTTACGAATGTAATGTGTTGAGGAGAAATGTCTGCCTTCTGAATCTTTTGGAAAATCAAGATTATCATTTCTTTTGGGACCTCTTTCAACTAGTAAGTCTCTCAATCTTTGATCAATATTTTTCCAATTTTCTGGGTCATTTATGTTTGAAGGCCTTCTTTCAAGGTTTTCTTCTTGTACCAAATCTTCATGTTCATTTACATTTTCTTCATGTTCATTTACATTGCTATTCTCATTCAAATTTCTATTCTCATTAGAATCTTCATGTTCTTCACCTTCTTCAATGGAATTTCTATTCTCATTCAAATTTTCATTAACCAAATCCTCGCTTTCTTGATTTTCAGGTTGCTCATTTTCAACATTCACTGAATCTTAAACTAAATTAGATCTACTACCAGTAATTTTCAACATTCACCGAATCTTGAACTAAATTAGAATATGTATTTCTACTACAAGTAATAAATTTTTCAAGTGCTCCCGCTTGAGATCGATTGAATTCTTCAATTTTTTGTTTCTTTATCCGCTTATCATGTCCAGACATATATTTTCGAGGAGGCATGATATCCAAATTTAATTCTGAAACTGCTACAATCTAATAAATATCGAGAAAAATAAATTAATCAAGAATTCCTACCAAAAAGCATGTTAGGGACTAAAATATATCAAACATTTAAATTGAAATTTGAAATTAAACAATAAAATCTAGTGAGAACTAATTCCAATTTCAATTTCAATTTAGGCCTTAATCAATTTCAATTTCAATTTCACAAAGCCCTAATTCCTAAACCCTAATTCCACAAAGCCCTAATTCCTAAACCCTAGTGAGAACTGAGAACTTACAGAAAAATCAAAATTTCTACATCAATTCACGATCTTGTCAAAAGGAGCATAGAAGTGAAGAAGACAAGAAGTGAAACCCTAACCTTGGCTTGGTCAATGGCGGCGGGCCGGCGGCCGGCGGGCGAGAGCCGAGAGGGAGGAGAACAAGCTGACAAGGATGGGACACGTGAGGAAGATCAGAAGATTGGAAGAAGAGAGAGGTCAGAGAGAGATGGTTTTCAGTTTTCTTTTTTTTATATGTGAGAGCGGCCCTGGATACAGAGGAAGGGTTGAAGATAGGGGTGGTTTTGTTGTGTATTTATGCTATTAGAACCCTCTAACAATTTTGCACAAAAATCCTCTTACTTTTTCATATATATATATATATTAATGGGGACCCTTGTTTTTTGGGGGCCCTAGGTGAAGGCCTCTCCCGCCTATGCCCAGGGCCGATGATAATAAAAATTAAGTATGAGGTGACAACTAATTCTAACAAGACATGCCCATGTCATTAGACCCACCCTAATTATCACGTCGAAAGGTACATGTTTCACCACTTTATCTCTTAATATCTCATTTTACTAGATGAACCATCACCTCACAATCATATATCTCATATACAATTGGTTTAAAAAAAAATGCAAGAACCGGAGTTACTCAAAAGCTGCAGGCTCTTTCAAGTACAAATTAGAGGTATACACCCTCCAAAAAAAACCCACAAGATTACAGCAAACCCTGCAAACTTGAATTATTCTTTATAATTAGTTTAACACCTTCACTTTACAATAACATAATATTGCCATAAAATATTGCACAACCTATCCGCCGCCTTCAAGAATAATTAGCCCCCAGTGAAGCAGATTGACAGATTATCATTACTATAACTATGACCAACAATACACCATTTATGATGAGCTACATTTTGCTTGCTGGTGCATCAAATTATCACAGCATCGATCACAAAAATGAACATTACTTAGAATATTTACAGAGGAATACGTTATAGTTAAACCGTCAATGTAGATGTAGATGCAAGAAACAGAAGCAGAACTCAAGAACTCATAAATGATCTGGCTTGTCAGAGAAAATCAAAATTTATCCCAGTCAGAATCTCCTCCCTTAGAATTCCCAAAACCGAAACCATCAGATCGACCTGAATCAGATTTCTCCGACTTTCTTGATCTCCCGAACCCTAAATCCCCAAAACTTCCAGAGCCTCCAGAACTCCTAGAATTTGAGTTACCAAACCCACCACTACGCCCGAAACCAGATCCACCACCAAATGAACCAAAACGATCTGACCCAGATTCATTATAGCCGCCCATTCGGCCAGATGAAGGGCCACCTCGCCGCCACGGCTAAAACTACCCATGCGGTCACCACTGCCCATCCGACCACCACCACCAAATGAATTGTATCTTCCCCCGCCCATGCTAGCAAAATCTTCACTTCCACCTTCTACAGTGATCCTTGGAAGCTGAAAATGCACGTAAAGGAAAATAATAAGTAAAACAAGCATGGAAGATAGCATATAAAATAAATAAATAAATGTAGAGTTCAATTGAGATGCTTATAAAGTTATCCAAAGATAATCCAGATGTATACGTGTTTGCTCCGAAAATAAATGGAGAGAATATGATATTAGGGATCCACTTCTTAATATCCACTCCACCTTTGGTTGATGCATATTATCGACATACATGACTACCATATATATTAATATATATAGTAGTAATATAATTAATATAAATGTGTTTCTAATTCAGAGGGCTCAATATGTTATAAATCGAAAAGTCTCCCTTTTGATGAGTTCACACTAGAAATTCTTGCTAGCTTTCAAATTCCTTTATTATTACATCAAGATATTTGGGCGCGTTAAGGTATCATCTGAATTTTGCTATTCTGTTAGAGTCAGATAAAGTAACTGTTTCCATGTATCTGTTGGGTTAAAACAAATCCGGCATGAATCAGAGTCACAGTATCCACTTCATTTATACCCCTGAATGCGTATGTATGAATATAGCTACATGAATAAACAAGGTAAGATAAAGATTGCAAAAAAAACCTTCCAAAGTTCAAACACAACTAGTTTAAGGTTTCTTAGACTTTAGTTGACCCAAGCTCAAGTTCAAGCTTGAGCATAACCTTTGTGTAATGCGTTCCAACTTTCCTCAGGCTTGTGTGCTACTCGTGCGGAAGTGGCAACACGCATAAATGAAGTTGGAACTCTAGAGTTGGGATTTAACTAACAACATATAAAATAGCCTGGAAGTTATTGTGTAGGTAAACTCATTACTACTTACACAAGAATTATAGACTTCAAACATGCTGCTAAATATATGAAGAAAAAAAAAATGAAATGAAAATTGCAAATATCTTCTGATTTCCTTGGATCTTCGAAGAACTATAGGCACAAAAGATTAGTAGTTTAAAATGGTAACACATATAATTCAATTAAGCCTAAAAATAAACAAACGAAGGGAGGAGAAACTTAAGCAACGAAGTAGGAGAAACTTGAGCAACAAAGTAACATGCCGAGACACGCTATTCATTAACATGCTACCAATATTTATAAATGAAGAGTTTTATAATACTAAAAATTGTCGGAATCAGTTGAGCTGCCACAATTGAGCTACTGCTAGAGTATTATTCCAACTTAAAATTTGAAAAAAGATGAGACCATATTTGCAAATCTTCTCAGATATGAACATGAAATATGCTAGAAAATACAGGCAATGCAGCAGATTTAACTGTAGAAAAACAAATCTTGTGTGTATATGCAATGCAAATAAAAACAACATTTAAAATAGCAAGTGTTCTTTATAGATCGAAGATTAAGATAATATTACCTCTGCAAACTTGCATCCCACATCATACTCAATACCCCTAACAGCTCGTCTCTGCTCATTAGTATAGATAAGAATTGCACTGCCTTTCTTCCCAGCTCGCCCTGTTCGACCAGATCTATGAACGAAAATCTCGGATGTGTTTGGCAATTCATAATGTATTATCTGGGAAAGAGATCAGTATCCACATGATTGACATCAGTGCCCACATGATCGTCACTAAAATGAGCATATAAAACAAAACTTTCAAACCCTCACCAGATCGACATTTGGTATATCCAACCCACGAGCAGCAACATCAGTAGCAATCAAAATATTGAAGCGTCCATCACGAAAGCCTGCAAGTGTTCTTTCCCTCTGACTCTGTGAAATGTCCCCATGCAGAGGCTCACATCCAAAACTGCGGGACATACCATAAGCCAGCCTATCTGCGTCACGCTTTGTTTGAGTGAAAATAATGCATTTTCCTCCTTTAGCATGTTCCTGGTTTATATAGGAAGGAGAAAAAAGAAGATATTAACTCCAAGCGATATTTGCAGAAAAGACACACAAAAAGAGCATTACTAAATTCAACCTTGATTAAAGGCCCAAGAATGGATGGCTTCCCATAACCATCTGCAGCAATAGAATACAAAGTAATACCTTCTGCTAATTTCTGATCATTCTCGCCAACCTAAGAAAAGAAAAACACAAATTAGTCTAACTACTGACTAAAAGATAACATTGCAAAATACCATTATTTTAAAAGAAAGTTAATAGACCAATCGTATATTAGAAATCGAAAAAAAACAAAAAGCAGAATATGAAATTAGAAAAAATAGCTCACAGTAAAAAAAAGCAGAATATGAAATTTGGACAAAAAATAAAAAGCAAGTCTGACACATCTTTCTACAAAGACCAATGCTGGAGAGAGTTTTTAATGTCTGCACTATATCCTATGAAAAACTTATGAACTAGAATAATGTGTTCCAAATAAACAGACTGAGAAGAAAACATAAGAATGAACTGTTGTATATCCAAACAGGTTTTGAGAGGAAATGAGAAGGTATATAGAAAGAATGATGATGTCTGCACGGAAGGGAAGATAAATATGAAAGAAAATAGGAAAAAATAATCAACTCATCCTCAAAGTACTGGTGAACTCTCAACTTCCCCTCTAAAGTATCAATGTCTATTTCCCCCCTTAAACTATGTGTATGTACTCAATGTGGTAATTTTGTTAGTACACAATCAAATATTTTACAGATCAATGACGTATAGAGTTTTTTGCATTTTTTCACGAGTTTTTATCAATTTCTCTCCTTTCCCCCAACCTAAAAAAATTTCCCAACTACTTTCCTCCTAAACTTTTTACCCTTTTCCCCTTCCCTGGGATTGAAAAATATATTTTTTGGATTGCAGAAAATTAAACAATGCCTTTTTCCCTTCCCTGGAATTGAATTTTTTTTTTTTTGAATTGCAGAAAATTAAACAATGCAAAAAATATTGTTACGTCATCGCTCTGCTAAATATTTGACCCTAGGCTAGGAAAAATGACCATATTGGGCACATGCACATGTTTAAGGGGGAAAATAGGCAAACTGATACTAAAGGGAGGAAGTTGAGATTTCACCAGATACTTTAAGGGGATTTGGTCATCTTTTCCAAGAAAATATTAGGAAAAATGAAATAAAATCTTGAGATAACATAGGAGCATACGAACAAGATGAAGAATGAATCTTAACTGTAGAATCCTATTGAATGAAGCGCACAAGGTTACCCAAAAAGGAAAATATTGGACCTTCTTCGTGAAAAATTAGAATAAAGAACGGAACAAAATAAAAACTATATTAAAACTTGAACGTGAAAAATTGACAATACAAACAACTCGAAAAATTCTGCACAAAAAGTGGCATATATCCATATAAAAACAGTCCAAAATGATAGAATATAAGAGATTGATGTACTGCAGTAAGCACATTAAATTTGCAAAAGGATCCTAGCAACATATACTAACAATCATAGACATATTTTGTTGTGTGTAATCATAGTGGGAAAGTTGGAATACTTTGCAAACTATTAGAAGTTTGTAAACAATAACAAATTGCAATACAACTCACCATAGCCAACCAATAGAAGCATCAGACATAAGAACAATAATGACAGAAAATAGCACTCACAAGATCTATAGTAACTGGATCTTTTAGGTATTTCTGGGTAAGTTTTTTTATCCAACTTGGCATCGTGGCCGAGAACATCATACTCTGACGTTTTGGGGGTAGGTTATCTAAAATGTTCTCTACGTCTTCCTCAAAACCCACAGCAAGCATTTGATCAGCTTCATCAAGGACAACAAACTGAACTTCCCTCAAATTTAAGGCACCTCTCTTTATCAAATCAATAATACGCCCAGGGGTCCCAACTACCACATCAACCCCATAATCAAGAGTTCTCATTTGTGAACGGATGGGCACGCCACCATAGACACAGAGAGTATCCAATTCGGCAGATCGCCCAGATTCTGCAAATTCTTTCTCAACTTGCTTAGCTAGTTCTCTAGTTGGTGCCAAGACTAAGGCCAAAGGGAACCTTCCACGACTGCAAATTTGAATAAATAATAAGAGAAACAAATCGTTGATTCTACCATCAAACTTCAAAAATCAAATGAATGCATCAGAGACCACAATAATAAACTTGCCCATGTTTCTTTTGGTGTTGTAGGATTTTATCAATAATGGGGATTCCAAAAGCAAGAGTTTTCCCTGTCCCTGTTTTTGCTCGACCAATCATATCACGTCCCTGCATTGCTGGCTCGAGAACAGCTTTCTAGACAATAAGCAAAAGCCAAACATCAATTACATATTCAGAGGTGACAAATGTCAGTAAAATAGTTAAGGAGTGAGAAATGCTACTGAAGGAAGGTAAAGACGAGGGGGATTATATGCAATGTACCCCAAATAATAAGCTATATCCATAGTACTCCTAACCCAGAACCACAAATCCTTCAAAAAATCAATTTACCACACTCTTATCAATATTAAGCAAGGCAAAATCAATTCCTCCAGTTTTATATAACCTTCAACTTATCATTTCATTCTAAAACATCAAACAAAATCAATATCATTTTGGAAAAGACGGTGTTAAATTGTTGCATTGCAGCTGTTAATAACACAACCAAATAGTTCATTCCTTGTCCAAACAAGCAGTTCATTCGATATTGATTAACAAAATAAATGAATCAAAATCCCACAAAAAAAACCCTTCAACAATTCAATAGTCCACTGGAAATAAGCATAACCTGAATAGGGAATAGCTTAGTTATTCCCCGGTTCGCGAGATCCCTGACTATTTTGTCATTAATCCCCAATTTAGCGATCTCAAGACCCTCGTCTCCTCCTTTCTTCGAGCTCGAACCCTTCTCCTTCTCATCAAAGAAGCCATCTTCCATCGCAAACCCGGCTCGGACAACATCAGAGGCCCTAAACTCCAAGCTTTTGGTAGCGAAATGGATCTCTCTGCTTCGAATCTCAAAGACAGTGGATCCATTCAATTGGGCAATACCAGACCTCGAGGTTGAGGATGACGTGAAAGATTCGGAGGGGGTCAGCCGCAGGAGAGCAGCTAGGGTTTGCCTCGACGCCGAGGTGGCGATCGAGGCCGATCTCTTGAACAAGACGTTCATAGTATTTGTAATGAAACCCTACCTTTTGGGGGAGGAGATAAACCCTAGAAAAGGGAGTAAGTACGGGCAAGTTCAGGTCAAAGGGTTTAGGGGGAAGAAGATATTTTAAGGCTTGGGGACCGTTCAAGAAATGGATTGAGTAGGAATTTTTTGCCGAAAATCCACATAAACCTTTAATATTTTGCCTCGAATTATTGAAATTGATGGTCGATCCCTTGTCCTTTGAGGTATTAATATGAAAAAATTTAAAGGAATGCGGTTACCTAATAACAATTTCAAAGTTTTGAGAGTAGGAGTGCAAGAAAATATATATACGTATACGTATTCGTCAGTACACAAATTGATTACTAAACATCTATGATTACGAGTGTGGATATGCAATGGAATGTCTGAATCCATATCCAAAATATATAAATATATTTTAATCATACATTTATAGTTCTTAAAGTTATATGTTTTCTTAAATCAATTTTGTATTATGTGTTTTCTTAAATCAATTTTGTAATCACATGTATATCTATAATTCTAAGAGGATAATGGTTCCGTGAGAATCATTTGTGGGTAGGGGTGCATTCGGTCCGGATACAGCTCGGATATAATGCTTATCATATCCATATTCGCTTACCCATATAGGATACGAATACGAATACGGATATACCTCGGTAAGAAAAATTTATAACCATATCCGCTAAAATCGGATACGGATACAGATACGAATATGCATGCGGATATATAAGCGGATATGCATGCAGATACAAAACAGATATGAGAAAACTAGATAGTATTGAGAAAAACATAGTTCATGTGATACAAAAGTGTTTGTTAATATGTCCATTATAATTGAAAAGTTAAGACTAGACATCTTGATCATCAAAATTAACCGCAAATCCATAATCTAAGAATCGAAACTACCGTAAGAGTATGACTAATATGTATTCGGATATTTCGGATACGGATACGGATACAGATATTTCATTACAAAATCAAATCCTATCGGTTATAGATTTGAGTAACCATATTCGTATCCTAACGGATACGGTTACAGATATTTTCTCGGATACGGATACAGTTTAGCACCCCTATTTGTAGGCCATGTGCAAACCGTTTGCACCCCTATTTATAACAAAGCAATTTTGATGATTTGAGGGACGAATTTCAAAATAATAAAGATGAAAGGCACTAATATGGAACAAAACCCAGATCGTCATTAACACCACCCGGCACCGGTAAAGGCGGTAACGTCACCGCCTGGTAACAGTGTCAAAATCTCACCACTCTCAAAGACAAATGGCGGCATCTCCTCGTTCACAGGATCTCTTCCCTTCCCCCCGCCGTCGCCATGATCAGAAACCCTTCGAGCGTCGCCGTTATCGGCAGTGGAAGTAAGCGCAAGGATTTTTCTAGGCTTTCTTTTATTGGAAGGGACAAAAATGGAAATATTTCCCCTTTTTTTGATATTTTCCATTTTTTGGCAAAATTATGTGCAGTTTCAGGAGCAGTATGCGCTTCAATTCTTGCCCGAGGAGGGGTTTCGGTGACTGTGTTTGAATCTGGGAGAGGACCCGGAGGGCGAATGTCTCAAAGAAGGTTGCTATTTTACCCTCAAACTTTATTATTGTTTGCACTTAGCTACCCTAAAATTCACTCCATTTTTAACTTTGATATCCTCAAGTTTTTTTTTGCCCAAAAAAATAACCTTGATACTCAGATTTTTTTTTGCTCGAAAAAATACCCCAAGTTTCAACAAGATTTAGCTTTGGTACCCCAGCTTTAACCAAAAATTAACTTTGATACACCAAACTTTAACGAAATTTAAATGTGTAAAGTATGGGGTATCAAAGTTAAACTTTGTTGAATCTTGGGGTATTTTTTGGGCAAAAAGAAGAGATTTGGGTATTAAAGTTAGCAGCGAGGTAAACTTTAGAGCATCCAAGTGCAAATAACCCTTTATTTATTTCAAATTTTAATTTAAATTTTTTGGGGATTATGGAGCACACAAACAAGCATCGTGCATAAGGAGCGCGATCACGATCACAGCACAAATAGTTTTTCATGTGGTTCAACCAAACATGCCTACATCCACGGTTCCCTCAATAGGAAAATCCACTATCTTCACGAACCAATACAATCAACACAAATGATAAAAGTTCTACACGGGCAAACTTCGTGCAGAACTTAAAACCCTTGCACATCTTACATCTTAAGGAAGCTGAGAGCATCGATCACTCACACCACGTCACCCAAAGAACCTAAGAACAACGATCACTCAAGAGTTCTAAGATGATCATCCCTCTCATCTGGAGGATAACTTTCTCAACAATAACACATCCTTTTTATAGTATTTCTCCTTTATTATTTTCAACAAACAATTAATAATCTTGCAATTTCCAAGTGCAATCTTCAAGCTTCTCATACATGCACCCTTCAAACTTCCATCCTTTGCATTCTCCAATATTGACCAGTCATTGAATCTTCTAGTCAACACCTCAAGCACTCCGCATTTATGAGATTTGGAGAGAATCCTAACAATTCCTCCCTTAAACCAAATCTTCAACACCTCAATGTGATCGGCTGCCACCAACATTGATCACGCACCGCTGTCAGTTATCATGTCTTTATCAATTGCCGCTCCTCTGTAAGTGCCAGTGAGCAGACCTAGCGATTGCTTCTGTTAACAATCATCGTTGACGCCTTCAGGGCTTACCTCCACCATCCGCAGCTAGTTAGTCTTTGTCACATCTTTCGATCATTGCACATGCTCTCTCTTCAATGAGAGCCATCGTTGCATCGTCATCCACTGCCCCACTCACCATTCTCTGCCTTGCATGCATTTCCGCCCACCGCTGCACACCTTGGATCTTTCACTACCTTGTTTGCCATCTCCTTAGGGCCATCACACACACAAATTTGCATCCAAGAGATTCTATCACTCCCGAGATTACAATCACTTCTTTCAACAATATTTTTGACCTTCAACTTTGTGCAACGGCTTTACAGATGACCCTTCCACCATTCTTGACGAACTCCTCTCTATAGTATGGTCCATCATACTCTTGACAACCTTAGCTCTGATGCCACTGTTGGGGATTATCGAGCACACAAACAAGCATCATGCATAACGAGCACAAACACGATCACAGCACAAAGGGTTTTTTACGTAGTTTGGCCAAACATGCCTACATCCACTATGATACGAACCGATACAATCAATACCAATGATATAAGTTTTGCACGGACAAACTTGAAACCCCTCGCACATCTCATATCTCTCAAGGAACCCAAGAACACCAATCACTCAAGAGCTCTAAGAGGCCATCATCACACCATGTCACTCAAAGAACCCAAGAACACTGATCACCCAAGAGTTCTAAGAGGATCCTCTTTCTCATCTAGAGGATGGTTTTCTCAACAATAACACACACCCTTTTCATAGCCTTTCTCCTTAACTATTTTCAATGACCAATTAATACTCTTGCAATTTCCGAGAGCAATCTAAAGTATGCACCCTTCAAACTTCTATCCTTCACATTCTCCAATGTTGACTAGTCTTTCAATCTACCTAGTCAACACCTCAAGCACTCTGCATTTATGAGATTTGGAGAGAATCCCAACAAGGTTTTTATGTTTGAACCCCTAGAGAAACCACTGAAGATGGGAAGGAGCTCTTATTCGATCATGGAGCTCCCTATTTCAGTGTGGAACATAGTGATGAGGTGATGAGTGTCGTCAGCTCATGGGAATCTCGAGGACTGGTTGCTGAGTGGAAGGAAAAGTTTGGGTGTTTCGATCGATCAACTGCAAAGTTTCTTGATTTCAAAAAGGTTAGAGTTTGAATCTCTTGTTCCAAATTGGTGTGGCTTTGATTTCTATTTACTTGGGGTTTTTACGAATTTTTTGCTGATTACATTTTTTGAGTTGTACGTGATTTCATTGAATGAATATGCATATATGTGAGAATAACTAGTATCATGAAATTTGTTCTCGATGTTGATGAAATTAAGCTAGTTATAAGGGATGCATTATGAGACAGAAAAAATGTACTATAGGAGGTACACGATAACGAGATAAATGGCAAGTCTTCATTGTTAGTTATCAGGATAGAGTGTTTTTTTATACGGATACTTCACTTGTGTGTCGTTGATTTTAGTATCTTACCAGGGATTTTTAAAAAACATGTGAAAACTATTCTTTGCATTTTGTAGCATGTATTTTTGGACAATTGCCTGAAATCAAGGAGGATGTTGGACATGATGATTAAACACAACAGCCTCTTACAATGATTTGTTGTGGAAAGGAAAATAGATCTGTTGCAACATGATGACCACTAAATATACATGATATTAGCCATTTTTTAGATATTAATGATGTAAATTGTCTTGTCTATTAGGAAAATCCATGAATCCTATACGCCTACTTCAAAAAGTTTAACACAACTCTTGTGGTAGCATGATATAACTTCATAAATTAGTATATGATCATGCATGTGTACATGTGAAAAGGTGAGTAAGTCACTAAGTCATCGTCGTCATCCTTCCCCATCAAACTGGCATTTCCTACGGAACAGGAGTCAGTTAAGGAAGATCTATAAAATGAATTTCCTAAATTTCTAGAATTGATGGTCATCAACACAAACTGTTTGGGGTTTGATGCCAATTTGTGGCAAAAAATTACGTGGCAAAAAATTACGTGGCAAAAAATTACATGCCAAAAAACCATGCACAACACACTAGCTGATAACAGCTGACCTTCTGATAGGACCCTCCACATTTGCGTCAAATTTGTCAATTTACTATATAAAGTGACTTCTTTTGATCGAATAAAGTGACATGAAATTGTAAGAAATCAAATGTAGAAACATCCTTGGTTTAATTATTGCATTCATAGCTTAGTGAGATACTGATGTATGCTTGCTATTATATGGAAAACAATTTTATTTTGGAAACAATGTTTTATTTCAAAGAAAATTGTTGGAACCAAGAGAATGAGTTTTTTTAATTCTAGCGTATATCATATTCTCCCATTCTCTTTTTGTACTGTGAAACCATGGGTAAAATTTAACTTTGTTGTCAACAATTGAATTTCATTGCCAAGTGGAACATGATTGCAAGCAAATTATCTTCACAGGTAGTTTGTCTACAAAATTTTTGCTCTCAGGTTGTTGACTTTAATTACAAATTGCAGTGACTTGTCACTATAGGTTCATAATGCAACCTGGAAGCATAATTATGTTTTTTTCTCTAAGCATGCATGTAAGCAACTCCTATTGTTACATTGTAACATAAATCAGTTTAATTGATAATTTCAGGAAGGCACAAGTAAAAAATATGTGGGTGTTCCTGGCATGAATGCAATATGTAAAGCTCTGTGCTATGAACCTGGTGAGTCTGGAATCTAATTTCTTTAAATCTTGTTGGTTTATCAGCATTTGATATCAACCTTGCATCTTTCCTCTCTTTTAGGAGTGGAAGCTAAATTTGGGACAATTGTTGCTAAAGTGGATATGCTGCAGGACCGGGGTTTATGGTTGTTGAGTGGTTTGGATGGACAAGTTTTGGGTCAGTTTGATGGTATTGTGGCAACAGACAAGAACATATCATCACCAAGATTTACAGGGTTAACGGGAAGACTACCACCTCTTGGTTTGTTTCCTATTATTTTCTCTGTTGTATGTTTGTTAAAATAACCTAAAAGCTTAGTTTAATGGGCATCTAGGAAGCTAATAAAAATGCATAAGTGTCATGTCGTTGGGAAGATGACAGATGCTGAAAAGGGAGAACAAATAGGCTAATATAAATTGCTTTGGACGAGGTTTGGACCCAGGACCTCTAGAAGATCAGTACTCAGACTTAGTTTGGGACCACTTTGACAAAAAACTTAGGCTATCAGATTCTGGAGGAATGGAGTATATGTAGGCTACTTACCATATAGTCCCGGTTCTTGTCTTATTTCTACTTATCTACTTGATTGAAACCAGGAGTTTGTCACTTTGGGGAGGACGTTAAGGAAATTCTTCCAGTTTGACATGAAGTCTCTGAAGAGACGAGAATAATGAAAATCTTTATTTATACATCAAGATTAGAGGAAAGAGTATATGCAATACTACTATAGTACTACTGTACAAAATAAAATTGAAGAGAAAAGCGTATTTTTATGTACTGCTTCCTTTATCCATTTATTAACGTGGTTCTGTTGTTTCCTTTTCTGTTTTCTGTATCATGGTGCTGAAGACCATTTGAACATTGATTATGATGTTATTTTTTATTTATGGGGTTTTTCAATATTAGTCCATTAGATCTTACATATTTTGAAATTAGTCACTGAGATTGAAATTGCTATTAGGTCCCTCAGTTCTTAAGTTATTTTGAAATTAGTCCCTCAAATCAATGGGAGAATTAGCAATTAAATAGATTAATTTGAAACTACTTATGCAAATGGGATCTAATACAAATTTCGATGATTTGAGAGATTAATTTCCCTCTAATTGCTACTTCTGCTCTTGATTAGAGGAATTTCAAAATAACTTATGAATTGGCGTTGTAATAGCAATTTCAATGATTTGAGAGGCAATTTCGAATAACTTAAGAATTGAGGGACTTATCAGTAATTTCAGTGATTTGAGGGAATAGTTTCAAAATATGGAAGATTTAAGGGACTAGTATCGAAAAAACCTTTATTGAGCATCGTAATTTATTTTACTTGATGTTGGCATTCCAGATATTTCATTATCCCCAGAATTGGCAGTAATGATGCAGGATATCCCTGTTCGTTCATGCTTTGTTGTAATGCTGGCCTTTTCAGAACCTTTATCATCGGTAAGAAATTTTGGTGCTTGTCGATTGTCGATTTGTATACTGTCTCTTCTATATAGTTTTGTTGTTATTTGAATGGCAAGTGAGGTGCCTGTTGTTAGTGTTCTGCACATGCTGTTATTTAGTCATCAAGTGAACATACTTTTAGTTGAATTATGGTATAGCTAGTTAGATGGATTTCATATCACATAATTTGCTTGGTTATATGAAATGTACACTATATGAAAATCTCATTATCAGTGACTTCTCAGATGATGGATGATGTGTGATCGAGATTCCGATTGTAATATTTAATTGCTTATTACTCCTTCACGGTGTAGCTCTCCCCGTGAGATACAATTTATTATTTTTGGTATTTTTACGATGTACTGGTTATAGAAGTTTAGGTTTGCTGCATACTGTTACTGTTTTCTCATTACTGGCATTTTTACAATCTATTGCTAATTAAAGTTTGTGTGCTGAAAAAAGTAAACACGTTCATGTTTAAGAATACTCTTTGCAATTCAGGGGAGTTCTGTTTCTTCATTAGTTGCTTGTTCTATATCTTAGCTTTTCAATGTTTGCCTCCCTTGAAGTTGCTTTGTATTCTTTACACTTTCCACTTATGCTGTATATAGATAAGATTGTGCTTATTTTGTTCCATATCAGATTCAATTCTGAGTGATATTTTCTCTCTCTATCTTTTTTTTTTTGGGCCCCCTTATATTTTAGATACCTGTGAAAGGATTTTCTTTCAAGAGCTCAGAGGTTTTAAGCTGGGCTTTCTGTGACAGTAGTAAGCCAGGCCGCAATCATATTCCACCTAATAGGTAGGCAGTGCATCTCATTAACCGTTGACTGTCCCGTTTGGTTTTTGTTTTGTTTTTTTTCATAAGAAAGTATTTCTTTTTTGTCATGAATATCAAATATTTATCCTTGTTTTATGTTCAGTGAGTGTTGGGTGCTGCACTCAACAGCAGAATATGCTGCTAGTGTGATAGCAAGAACTGGGCTTCGAAAACTTTCAAATGAGACATTGGCAAAGGTGGCTCAAGAATTGTTCCAGGAATTTCTGGCTTCTGGACTAAATATTCCTCAGCCATTCTTTATGAAAGCTCACAGATGGTAGTTTATTCTCCCCTGCTATACTTATGTTAGATTTCTTTGTTCTGCTCTAAGTTAGAAGTCATGGGTTCCAAAATGAAACCCCATACATTACCATTACCCCTAAATGGTTGTTGCATATAAAGATCACACCCCAACCAACAAAGGTGTAATCTATAAGCCGTGTATTATATGTACATTCACAATATAAAGCTCCCTCTCACAGTATATCAGACATCACACAAAAGAAATACAGAAAACATCTTTAAGCTCACAAAATAAAGTGATGCTGGAAATCTCTCATGCTTCATTCGATCACGATTGACCTAGCAGTCCCACCACCATATCCTGTTCTCTGAACAGACGCAGGAGCCACCATGAAAAGTCTCCCTCCCCATGGCACAGCTGAAGAAGAACTGGCGTCAATATATCGCGCATGCATTGAAGCAGAACATCCTAGCTGAAAGGAAGGAAAATAAGTAACTCTTCCCCACACCTCTAGAGAATGTTTACATTGGTGCAAAAAGATCCCAGCATTCCTTTCTTCCCAAATACACCAAATAAGAGCACAAAAAATGAGCATTTTCGAGATATTTATAACAAAAAACATGAGCATTGGCTAGCAATGTCAGAAGGATCATTGTCAATACCTGGAAGAAAAAAAAAAGAGCACAAAAATGAGCATCACATGCCTTCTTTCTTTTTTCCCCCCTCCTCTCTATCCCTATAATGCATTTGGTCTCTAGTTCACCCATAGGCAAATCGGATCACACAGATGAGACTGAGGAAGGCTTATATGAAATTCGTAACACAAAGAATGCCGGTAAGGATTGAACAAAATAACATTTCAGAATTAAATGCATGTGGGATTCACTATCATTACCACACAGGACACAAATTGGATCCACCTGACCTCCCTTCTTCAACAAAATATCCTTTGTACTCAGTTTACCAAGAAAAGATAGCCATATCAATGCCTTCACCTTCAATGGAGCAACAATATTCCTTATATCTTTCCACTGAAATATGAGACCACCATCAATAAGAAAGTTATAATATGCCCTGGCAGAAAACTTGCCAGATTTCTCCCGTCTCCATACGTATCATCATAGCAGCATCAATATTCATCTGTTGGAGTAAACTAATAAGCTCTAAGTATTGAAAAACCAAAGGCCCTGTGTGTTGTCTAGAAAACTGAATATACCATCTCCATCTTTCAACTGCATAAACTTCCTGAGAATGCACAGCTGCATAAGGAGAGGATGCTAGATTAAAAGGCTCACTGGCTCAGGATAAGAAGAGGCTAAAGTAAACTCATTCACCCTTGCGCAAAGCCAGAAATAAACTTCTGTCTCCCAAGCCCACAACAGAGCACGTGCTCCTTCAGAAACTATCTGCAGTAGGAATGATATTTTTCCAGAATGTCAATATCTTGATTCAGGAATGACTTATGGGCAGGAAACCTCCATGTGCGTAATATTTGCTTTTAGGAATAGGATGTTATGTCATTATCTCCCGGTCTTTTGCCATTTTATGTTACACTTGACTGGAGGGGGGCTCAATGTTAAATTTTATGAGCGTAAATTCTACAATCCCCCTCATCTATACCTTTATTTGCACTTATCACCCCTCAACTCATTTATTATCATTTATCACCCCCTCAGTTTTTGCAGGAAAGAAGGATTATCTGCAATTTATCCTTCTCACAATATCAATTCAGGGGCGACGATAGCTAATAGAAATATTAAGTTATAGACTAGGGGGTTATCTGCAATTACTCTTAATAAAAACATATGTGCAATTTCATTGTCTATTCAGGTGGATCATGCAATTTACACTTGAACCATACTAATATTTCGTTTATTATCTGATCAGATCATTGAATTATGTACTACTTGTTATTATCTTTAATTCCTACTTGAACACATTTTCTTACGGGATCAACATGCATTAAGTGGAAGTAGTGGAACAGGTGTTACATCACATAGAAAACTCATCCATGCTATCATTTTGGTTAGCAAAATTCCTGCGGCATATTATGTATATTCTAAACCTTGAAGCAACCTTAACCTTGTTAAATTATTTATCATTTTGTTTTGTTTTTTTATGAAAAAAAAAATGCAGGGGAAGTGCTTTTCCTGTTGCTGCAGCTATAGGCGGAGACGATAATTGCTTGTGGGACGAGACGAAGAAGTTAGCGATTTGTGGCGATTTTTGTGCGAGCCCCAACGTTGAAGGCGCGATACTTAGCGGCATGAGAGCAGCATCTAAGTTTCTTGGAAGTATGAGCTCCTTGTGATTGTGCATTTACTTGTTTGCATTGTGTAATCAGCATTTGAATATACTGTTTTGTGTATCAAGTTATGTACTTGTTTGTGTCTATACGGTGTCTGGTTTCTGATTGAAGGTGGGCTTTCACGTGCATTTTATTGTGGCCCAACTTTGTATCTCTGGACAAGGTAAGCCCGTTTTGATGTAGCCCATGCAGGCACAGTGAGAACAGAAGGAATACATACGAAGGGCCCCTACAGAAGATCATACAGTGTTTGTATGGCTGTCAGCATTGATTTTTAAAGTTAATGTCACGTATTGTTCCTACTAGTTTTGTCCTTTGTCGATACTAAACTTCAAAAACAAGCCAAGCTTTTAACTCTTTGATGTATAGGAATAATATTAAATATTATATGGTTAGATGAGTGAGCCCTGGTTTTTCTTTTCAAAACGAAATGGATTTAAAACAATATAAAAAAATTCCAAAACTCTTTACAAATAGTATGTGAAGGCTACACATCTGCTTATGATGTCCACTCACGTAACTAGACCCTTTTTCCTTTTTGGCTTTTCTTAGATATCATTTATTATTTATTCACGCGTATATCCATTTTTAAGCATGTTTTTTTCAACCCATGTGATAAATGTGGAAATAATATTTTCTGGAAGAAATCTAATTCCTATTGTTGTTATACCTACCACGTAGTTGAACAATGACCAGGCAGCATAAGGATTTGCTTCTTCAATACACAATTGAATGTAGAATAAGATGCCACTTCTTCTTGTTTTTCTTCTTTTTTTTTTCTTTTTCTTTTTTTCCCTCCTTTTGTTTTAAATATAAATCTTGAGGCTCATGCTTCCGTTTTCAAAAGAAAGAAGATGGGAGGTTCACAAACATAGACTGGACCACATTCTCAAGAGAATGGACCACCTAAGCCTCTTTTGGCCCGAGCCTACTTGCGTATTATTCAGCTATTCATAGAACTTTTCCTCTTGAATTTAAATTTACGATACAAGAAGTACATTTATATTCTTTATTCACTAAAAGCCAAAAAAGGGGGAAAAAAATAGAGGAAAGACTTTTGGAAGCACGATGATGATGGAAGGTTCTGTAATTTGAAAACTTAAATTACCAAGCCGCCAACAGTTGCCACCATTAAAAAACTAATAACTAATAATAAAGTAATACCCAAAAAAGTAACTAATAAAGAAAGAAAAAAAGGAGAAATGCGAAGAATAAAGAATATTAAAAATCATATTTGATGCAAAAAAATAAAGGATAAACGTTGGTGATACTTATTTAAAATAAATTATTGTGTACCTCTTGTAATAATTAATCTATTAATTAGATCCTCATGATCGAATGGATCAACCTTGTTAGGATAAATTTTAAGTTTCTAATGAGAACTCGGTTTGATAATTTCTTTAGCACATTAATATATCTGTTACACATGTATGCATTATTAATTGATTGCACGGGACGATATGCTATAGAGAAAGAATGTGAATATCTTTCCTTATTGTAGAATTTTAGCTTTAAGATTATGAATTATTGATTTATCTCCAAATATTATATAACGTATAAATTACTTTAATTCTGAAAATTTCATCAATCTTGAAATCCTTCAAACATGCTGCGCTTCTAAATAAAGTGCATTGTGGTCTGTGGGCCAAAATTGTGTGTTATAATTGAGAGAATCAATTGGATAGCGATTTAAAATGACATGGTCTCAAAAGTTGATATAGTACAAAAGTTGATTTTATAGGCGTGGAGGAGAGAGATATTTTAATAATAAATTTATACATTGTGCTTGTAGAGATTTGTGATGAACTTTTTGGATCCACATACACATATATACATATCTATCAAAAATATGTGCTTTGAGCTGTTTTGTTGTACTTTTTTTTTTGAACTGATGCTGTTTTGTTGTACTTGGGCTTGCTTGGGGCTCGCAATCCATTAAGTTAATCTATAGACTATGGTATAGAGCTTAGCAATTAGGGTTTAGCCCAAACACATGTAAACCCTTGGGATAGACAATTTTGCACCCATCACAAACTAGCCTAGACGCAAATTTGTTATTTATAATAAATAAATAAATAATCCATAACAACCATGCATGTATCAAAAGAAATACAAATCTTATCACGTCATCATGTGTAGCAAAGCAAAAAGCTGGGTCAGGCTATAAGCAGTTAAAACCTCAAAACTGTATTCATGTTCTTTCTTTTGTACAGCGTAGAAACGCTCCTTCTCACGAATGGGGTACTCTGATAAGATCTATATTCGTTTCAGAAAATAGGTACATAAGTCATGATTCTCATATCAACCGCACTTAGCTTTAACTCGAAGATCTTGGCCTTTGATTTATCAATCAAAGACCAAGATCTTATCCTTATCTCCCCCTACTTTTGTGCATGAGGAGATCTTAGCCTTTGATTGATAAATCAAAGGCCAATATCTCGTTAGGAGATATTAGGAACCCTCTCATTAGGAGAGAATCCGGATCCAACTTCATGAGCGGGAATTTGAGGTTCTAGTTACACTTTAATCTATCTCAAATTTATTGTTGTATAGAGGGATTAATTATTTCCTTTTCTTATGTATACACTTCAATCCTAGAAAAAAGATGTTATTGAGAGAGACAATTATGCCAATAACAAATATCCCCATCTATTCTTAGCAAATGGCACTTTCCAATCTTTGATCTGAGCACCTTTTGCTTGGGGAGTTGTGGAAGCGAAATGAAGGAAGAGTCATTGTGGCCAAGGGGCCAGTATGTAGTTTATTACAGTCGTGGTTTAGCCCATTTAGGGGGGAAAGCCACAAATGTCCTTTTCCTTTCTTTGAGTAAGATACTTTTAAAACTTTAAGAATATTATCTTTCAAATATTACTATTATTTTTTTAAAAAAAGTCCTTTTTTGCTGTTCTATCCCTATGAGTTACGAATTTAAATAATTCTATAAAATATATTCATAATTTACGCATAGTTTAAGGATCGTGAAAACGGTAAACTTAGAAAACTTATAAGGCTATCATTTTAACATCATTCGTCTCATGTTCTCTGTATCTGTCCCTATCAACCACTACTATCTATCTTTAATACCCCACTTACTCATCCATTCCTTCAACTTCTCATCGTTTTTTAAATTAAAGGTTGAATTATGTATTGACGCATAGCGTGCCCAAGAAATAGTAGTTATCTTTTAAAATAGTGGTGAGATTTCAATTTTCTTATGCATACCTATTGTCATTGAGCCTCTCTCGCGCAAGATAAATACGGAATGTAAGCTAACAAACACAAGTCTTACTGAAACATAAGATCATTTGTGTACAATAATAGACAATGATGCCTTTGATCATAGCATAGGAAGTGTGAAGTTAACAAGTGAGATGATAGTTCCAAACATTTAGGATCTACATTAGATTGCAAATTATTTAAACGAATGTAGTGCCCAAGCCTTTTCAAGTGTGCAAACTTTGTACTTATTCCAATCTTAGCTTGAAAGAGTAGTTTATTTCAATCATTTTCCAGTAAACTTAAAATCATTATTGCCTCTAGGTGGGACGGAAGGAAACATCATGAGATGGGTTTAAACAAACACCAACCCACGACAAAAACTACAATTAGGTGACCATTTAAATAACGTGATAAACATAAAGCACAACCTTGCGCTGGCCCATTAAGAAACGAGACCAAGCTTAAAGAGACGAGACGCTTGAAAAAAAGACAAGAAAACATGCCTATATCTAATTATAATTAAATGAAATTAGATAATAAAAGTACACGTATCCTAGAGAAAATCTTGAAGGAATAAAGTGGTTGTTATTGCTAAGCATTCATATAAATGTTTTTTTTTATATAGGCTTTGTCGTGCAACAACTCTTCATCTTTTGAGCAACAAGATTATGTGTGAAACAATGAGGAGAAACTAGGACTTGAAGAGCTCCATCAAGTTTAATGAAGAGAGACTTAGTCCATCGCAATGATTAGCGCGCGACAAATTTAAAAAGTAAATTGTGGTGCGTTGTTGTGCAATCACGAATCACGGGACACGTACAATGTATGTATGCAGTTAATAGACAAATACATTTATTTATTAAACAGTCATAATTTTTATGGAGTCAATCCATATAAATGGAAAGTTTGTCAATTACAAACCAAAAAAAAAAGTGTAGAGCAGAGATCCAACGTAGTCATGCAAGGATCACCTATTTGCATGTTGTCCGGTTGGTTTTGGTCAAAGGTTAGTTTCCATATGTTCCATATGTTCAATATTATTTGCATGTTGCATGTAGGGCATTTTTTTTGAGATGGAGTTTGGAGCGAAGAGAGGCGGCGGCGAAAACATTTTTGGTGGCGGCGAGATCAGAAAACCAGCTTCATTTGGGAATTCCAAAGGCATTCAGGTAATTTCTTCATCTCAGCAGGGTATTCTCGGTTCTTCTCCTCGTCGTCAGGTGATTCATGATGGCCACAAGGGTTATGTCATTTCAAAACTTGTTCAAGGCCGTTCTTCTTCCCTTCCCCATGCGCCACCATCCGTCAGCATGCATAAGCCACGTCACCACCCTTTCCCCCGTCCGTTCAACTCCCTTTTCACAATCCAACCGCCTCAGAGCGCCAATCAAAAGTCTCCCCCAATTTTTTCATCTTTCAGTTCTATGCAAAAGGAAATAGGGCTTGTTAAACCTCATTCCGATCCTGATCAAGGTTGGACTTTGGTTCAACGTAAGCGTCATTTTAAAAAGATGGATAGTAAACTTCTCAATCATCCTTTTCCGTCGGATTATAAAGATCAGAAGGAACCTAGGCGTTGCTTTAATTGTGGAGATGATCGTCATTCAGTCAGATTTTGCCCAAAAGGAGCTTTTATCTGCTTCAAATGCCATGAAGAAGGTCATATTGCCAAGCAGTGTAGATCTCATCTTCGACCTCTAGAGAAGAAGGTCGATCTGTCAGATTCTGACTCAATCTGCAACAATGCAAAGGTGCTTGCTGTGTTCGCTATCCTCACTATATCTGACGGTAATCCTTCGCTGGAATTGATTAAAATCAAGCTTTCATGGCTTTTTAACTGGCAGTTGTGGAAAGGTAAAGTTATTCCAATCCATGATAACCATTACCTTGTTGAATTTCCCTCCATGTTCCAAATGTCTGAGGCTGTTGATGAAAAAATTTTGGATTTTGAAGTTTTTAAGGGAAGTTTTGCGCCTTGGACAGAAAACATGGGTATGAAAATTGTGAACTCTTATTTTTTTCAATGGATTAAGATCAAAAAATTGCCCTTTCATTTCTGGTCTCTTGATACTGTTGAGAAAATTATTGGTTCTTTTGGAGAATTGGTGAGAGGTTGCAAGAATCTTAAAGATAAGATCAATGGACAAGATGTTCGAGTGCTTGTTAAGGTTAAATCTGCAGAATGTATTCCAAAAAATATCATCTGTTCATATACATCTCAGATAGACTCTTTCACTAGAGAGGTGATCTTAGAGATTCAGCCAATTGGTATTGGTCAATTTGGGTCAGATGTGATTGGTAATAAGTCTGCTATGGAGATGCAAGGAGATTATGTTATTGATTCTCATTGGCTTGGTCAGATTACTCCTCAAGAAGAAGCTCCTTCTAAGTCTCCGGCCAAAAGTTCATCGGAAAAAAATCAGGTTCACATCAGCGGTACTGGGCAATTAACAGAAAAGGGTAAAAATGTAATTGACGATATTTTGAATAATGATTTAATTGCGGAGGAATTCCAGGGTGAAAATCCGTTACCAATTATTCAGGAATATCAAAAATCAACAGATTTGGATACTACTAAAAAAGCTGATCTTCAGGCGTTATCTTCGGGTGCCAGCTCAAGATCTTTTCCTGATACTTTGAGGGATTTTCCCATTGATTTAGTCAAACATTCATGGAAAGGTCAAACAGTCTTTTTGGAGAAAGATACATGGGATAAAGTTTTTGGCGGGAATCAAGCTAAATCAAATTCAAATTCATCCGAGTCTAATTTCCCGCAAGCTTCTCATGATACGCCAGCTGTTCAACTATCATCATCAGCTCCTCCTGGTTTTTCTCAGAAGCAAGCTTCTTCAACATCTGTTAGATCATCAAGGAGGCCAACTATCAGCCGTAAGCACAGGGGCTTCCTAAAACACATCTCCTCTTCCAAATCTGGTTCGAAAATTGCTAAAAAAGGTACGAAACGTACTATATCTTCATCTTCCTCTGTTCAATTGCCTTTAAATTCCATGAGTAACACTGCTATTGAGGAAATTGCAGTTAATTGTGGGGTTAATTTAAATGAGGAGGCAATAGAAATTTTGAAAGGCAAAGAAGTGGTCAGGTCAACACCAGGTAGTTAGATGCTCTGTCAGTTTGAGACAGGAGTTTTTTCTAAAATTTTGTTATTAATGAAAATTGCATCATGGAATGTGAGAGGTCTAAATGACCCTAACAAGAGATTTTTGGTTAAGGAGTTTATTTTTCGTCACTCCATCGACATTATCTGTATTCAAGAGTCTAAGCTCTCTAGACCATCTGCTAGAATTCTTCGTTCATTGGGAGGAAATAGAATTCAGCATTGGTGTATCTTAGATTCTTCTGATTCCAGAGGTGGTGTTCTTGTTGGTTGGTCAAATTCCTTCAACATCTTTAATTCATATGTTGGTATTTTCTCAGTGTCTATATCCTTGACTCATACATCCACAGCTTGGTCTTTTACTATCTCTTCTGTATATGCTCCTATTGATAGAGATGACAAGGAAGTTTGTTGGTGGGAGCTATCTCGTTTGCGTCAGATTTTTACAGGACCATGGGTTGTTTGTGGTGATTTTAATGCTACCTTATATTCAGAAGAAAGAAATGGCAGAATGGGATCTCTTAGGGATATTGTCTCTTTCAGGAATTTTGTTTCTTCCACAGCTCTTATTGATCTTCCTTTGTCTGGTCGATCTTTCACTTGGTCCAACAAACGTCATATTTCTGCTATGGCTAGACTGGATAGATTTCTAATTTGTGCAGAATGGGATAGAGTTCATCCTCTTAGTCTTCAATTTTCTCCACCGTTTGTAGGCTCTGACCACTGTCCTTTAATTCTAGATACTGGTGGAATAAAACCTAATTCACCTTTATTTAGATTTGAAAAAAGCTGGTTTCATAATCAGACTTTTGCTCCTTTCATTAAAGACTCTTGGAAATCCTTTCATTGTCAGGGGAACCCTTCGGATATTTTCATCAAGAAGCTAAAACTTTTAAAGAGAAGAATTAAGTGGTGGAGAAAAAATGTCTATGGATCCTTATCTTCCAGAAAAACTTCCTTGTTATCTAAAATTAACTCATTGGATCTAATTGAAGAACAGAGATCCTTATCACCATCAGAAATATCTGATAGGAAGCATTATCAATCTCTTTTCTTTTCTATTATGAAAGAGGAAGAATCTTATTGGTCACAACGATCACGAATTCAATGGCTAAAAGAGGGAGATGCCAATACATCTTATTTTCATAAAATAGCTTCTCTCCATAAGAAAGCTAATCACATAGTTTCTATTCATCATCATGGCTCAGAAATTTCAGATATGAAATCTATATCTAAGGCTTTTCATGATTATTATCTTCAACTCTTTGGTCAGGAACATGAGAGTCATATGTCTATCAACTGGTCTACCTTATATCCTGAGCCAATTCAAAACCTTTCATCTCTTGAAGATTCCTTTTCAGAAACAGAAGTTAAACAAGCTGTCTTCAGTATGAATCCTAACAAAGCTCCTGGTCCAGATGGCTTTTCTATTCTTTTCTACCAAAAATTCTGGGATATTATCAAAGATGATCTTGTTGAACTAATAAATTTTTTTGGCCAGAATCCTTCATCCCTCTCTTCAAAGAGTGAATAAGGTTCTTATAACTCTCATCCCAAAGTCAAAGACCTGTCCAACTGTTAAGGACTTCAGGCCAATTAGCTTGATTAACTGTGTTTTTAAAATCTTTTCTAAGATTTTAGCCATGAGACTATCACCTTTCCTGAAAGATCTTGTCTCTCCAACTCAATCTGCCTTTCAAGTAGGCAAATCCACTCTTGATTCAATATTAGTTGCTAATGAAATGATTCATCTTTGTTCAAAAAGGAAAAAAGAAGTGGCCATGTTAAAGATTGACTTTGCTAAAGCTTTTGACTCCATCAGTTGGTGTTTCCTTATCAATTTGCTAAAAGCTAGAGGCTTTGGAGATAAATGGTGTTCTTGGATTTATCACATTATTTCTTCTTCAAATTGTGCAGTCATGGTCAATGGATCCCCATCCAGATTCTTTAAATGCAAAAGAGGCCTTAAACAAGGAGATCCACTATCTCCTTTGTTGTTTAACATATCAGTTGATGTCTTGAGTAAAATGATTATGTGCAATGTGGAAGAAGGATCCTTATCTAGTCTGCAAATTAAGGAGCCTCTAAATCTTATTAGAACCTTACAATTTGCGGATGACACTCTTATTTTTGTTAAAAGTTCTACAAAAGATATATCTGTTCTTAAGACAATCTTATATATCTTTGAAGATATCTCTGGACTGGGCATTAATTTTTCAAAATCTTCTCTGATTTACTTTGGGAATATTCAAAGCAG
This sequence comes from Asparagus officinalis, assembly GCF_001876935.1. Lineage (NCBI taxonomy): Eukaryota > Viridiplantae > Streptophyta > Magnoliopsida > Asparagales > Asparagaceae > Asparagus > Asparagus officinalis. The sequence goes on along the minus strand of NC_033800.1, from coordinate 142,140,645 downwards.
AGGTGATTCTCTTGCTTCATATCTTAATTGTAAATTAGACAAATTCCCTATCAAGTATCTAGGCTTGCCTTTGAAAGGAGGTAAATTATCTAAATCAGACTGGCAACCTTTGCTGGATAATTTGCATCGTAAGCTTGCTTCTTGGAAGAGTAACTGTTTATCTGTGGGAGGAAAATTAGTCTTATTGAATTCATGCCTTTCATCCATTCCTTTATATTATATGTCTTTTTACAAGCTACCAGGATGGTTGATCAAAGAAATTGACAAAATTAGGAAGAATTTTCTTTGGACAGGCAAAAGGGAATCTAAACCTTTCAAATGTTTGGTAAATTGGGAAAAAGTTTGTTTGAGTAAATCAGAAGGAGGTTTGGGTGTGAAGAACCTCAAAATTTTCAATATGTCCCTTCTGTCCAAATGGATTTGGAAATGTTTTGATAATGAGTCTTTTATTGGAGCTCTCCTTCATCAACTCTACATCAGAAAATCTGCTTTCTTACAATTAGTACACCCAAGTGTCTGTAACTCTCTCTTCTGGAATGACATCATCTCAAACAAGGAAGTCTTCCAGAATCTTATTTCTTGGTCTCTTGGATCTGGAGACAAAATCAGATTTTGGGAGGACAAATGGACTGGTTTCAATAGTCTATCAAGTTTATACCCATCTCTATACAGTTTAGTTTTCTCCAATAATGTCTCCATTAAAAGTCAAGGATACTATCAAAATAATTTATGGCACTGGCAACCTTTGTTGAAAAGAAGCATCTCTCCTGTCTCTCATAAAGAAAAACTTGATATGTTGAATCTCATTAATCAGCAGTGTATTTCAAATCAGTTGGACATTCCTCGATGGACTCTATCTTCAAGTGGTTCTTTCACTGTTAAATCTTTCTATGATTTCTTATGTTTTAGAGGAATCAAGTATGCTTTCTACAAAACAACATGGAATCCAATTTTGCCTAGCAAAATTCAGATCTTCACTTGGCTTCTATCACTGAACCGTTTACATACTAAAGACAACCTCATTAAAAAAGGTTGGCAAGGAGATCCAAATTGTGTTCTATGTGATATGCATTCTGAATCTAAGAATCATATATTCTTCTCATGTGACACAGCTAAAGAGGTTTGGCAACATTTTCGTGATCATTTCTTACCATTCAGTTGGCCATCATCTATAGATGAACTTCTGATATCTGTTACAGCTTTGCGTGGTCTGGATGGAATTATATGGCGCACTGTCTTTTCATCAGTTTGTTGGTTCATATGGTCTTCAAGGAATAAGTTTATCTTTGAACATAAACCTTTCTCAGCTCAATCTATTATTAACAATTCGATTTTGGCTCTTCATGATTGGGCAGGTTCAGGTAGTAAGACTGCAGCACTTCAGTTAGCAAAAGCTTTAGAGGAGAAGCCAATTGCACGCAGCAGTGGTTAGAACAGTGTGTGTTAATATTGTTCTGTTTGTATATATCAACTTCTGGTAATATGTTTTGTTTTTAAATTGGTCTATAGATAATTTAATTTCTTTTCTCCAAATGTATGGCCGGCTTTGGTTCTCCCTTATATCGATGTCAACGATGAATGACGGCAAGGCCCTCTCTTCATCTTCATGGATGTTTGGGAGAAGAAGGTTATACATCAATAGTTAAGAGAAATTAAGTTTTCTATCTACCAATCCATGGATACATTTCGTATCCCTCTTTTGTAATAATACTTTTGGTTTTATTAATGAACAGGGTATACCCCTTGTTTTTCTTTCAAAAAAAAAAAAATATTATTTATAATTGGGAAATATGATAGTCTTGATTTTGTGTAGACTTTTTAACCTCCATAATCTGTGGACATGTGACCAATCCATTAAACAACCACACACATAATTTTACATATTTGAAGCTAGTTGTCAGCCACAAACAATTTTATCAAATAGTGAAGAGGACTTTCAAAATTTTTGATGTATTATAACCATAGAACTCAGGAATGTGGGACACTATAGCGAACTGTGATCCGAGTTCAATCGCCCCCGATTCATGGCAGAACACAACCCAATTCATCAACTCTAATGACCCAGTTAGAATTCAAACCAATTAAAATTTTGACAAATAATAAGTATTTTTCAATAGAATAAACAACAAAAAAAATTTAAAAATTAAGCAAATAAAGTATGTGCATACTTTAATTGCAATATAATTCTCAACGTTCTTTTACCATTACTAAAATCAACTAGCATATTTTTTAAATTTGACTATTGAAAAACCTCCAATTCCTACATTTAGGAACCAAACCCAACACGTATCACGTTTCCTAATGCAGTGGCGGAGCCAGAAATTTACAGTTGCATGTGGTGTCACAATATATATACATACAAAACATATTACTTATTTTTCTCGCACAATTAATATAATTACAACTCTAATGAGAAATAAAAAGTATATTTACTAAATATAATTGCAATTGACCCTAAGTGTCCTCTTGTTTTGAATTAGTAGCATAATAGCCTCATTCTAAATACTACTAAGTACATCCATTATAATGGTCGTTACCTAGTTGTCATTTATCTATTGATTTTCCATCCAATTAAGCCGATGATTCTTCAAATTTTCATTGCAGTAGGCGGATGATTCTTTAAAAAACTTTATTGCAGAAAATAATTTTTCCACTGAAGGTGTGATAATTGGTATTATTGAAGCTGCATTAATAAGTTCTTTTTTTGTCTCAATCAATTTCTCTGCAACACTTGAGTTAATAAAAGCGAATGATTCACTTATTTCTCTTAATGGTGTCACTTGTAGTCATAAGTAACTATGCTTTTTCAGTTTTCTCATTTGGGAGGATGGTGTCACGTGACACCACCCTCTTCTACTTACCTCCGACCCCTGCTCTACCGTACCATATAAGCTTACCACACTCCTGTAAGAGTCTCGTGAGCCAGAACAAATCGGGTTCCATACAACTATGACTTTAACCCATTGCTATTATACAAGATTATAGTTGTTCATATGTCATTTACTATCACATTATGTTATTTATTTTATTTTTATATATAATATTGACAAATAAATCTCTTATGTCCTCTACGTTGAATGTTAAGCTATTCCTAGCAAGGTTTCTAATGGAGATGAAACAAACAATGAAGAAAGGCATAGTGTGATATTATATATATTCCTCTATAATAATGGTAGGATCCAATATTTATTATTCATACTACAATAAAAACTACAGTAAATTATTACTGTAACATTACTACTGTAGCTCAGGCGGGATACCGTAACATTTAAAAAAATATTACTGTAGTACTTACAAAAACTGTATTTGAATACAGAATTACCGTAACGGAAATAAAAAAAAAAGACCATGCAAAGCACGGGGTGCACACTAGTAGGTTTATATGCTGCAACTCTCTAGTGATGTCCAATTTTATGGTAGTTTGCGAATGTCAAAACTTCAAGGAAGATAGCGGCACAATGCTTTAGTGCATAGAGTCTAGGTGCGATTAACCCATTTTCTACCAGGCTCACCACTTAAACCAACTGAAATCTTTGAATTGTTATTTTAAAGGAGGAAAATAATAAAAATAGAAGAAAAAATAATGTGAGAATTTCGGTGGCTCCGGCTCTATACAGAGAGGCGTGACGCCACGTGGCCGGATCCGGTAATTATCAATTCGGTGGTTCCGGCGCTATTTCTCCCCCTGTCGCTTCTCATCCGACATTTCCTCCCAGGTGAAATCTCAGCCGTCCAGCTATAACAGATCATCTGCCATCGTACAAAATTTTAGTACACGTGTCCCTAGTCTCTCCTCCCAAAACTCTCTCCAAAATACCCACCGTCGACTACTAATCCAACGGCAGGACAATATTTCCAACTAGGATACGCCCCTAATTTTCTGCTAACATGCGCCGGTGATCCCTCCTATATTAAAGTAAAGTAGAACGAAAGACTCCTCATCATCTTCTTCTTTCATTTTGTCGGAGCCGAAAAATTCGGCGATAAAATTCGAGCTCGAGCTATTCCAATGGCAGCATTAATGGACTCGATCGAGATGGACAAGCTGAGCTACGAGATCTTCTCCATCCTCGAGAATAAGTTCCTCTACGGCGACTCTCTCCCTTCAACTCCGGTCAAAAACCCTGATTTCAACGTCACCGACACCGGCAAGGTCCGCATCCTCTCCATCGACGACGTCCTCGCCTGCGCCGCCCTTCCGTCGTCGAATCTCCCTCCGATCTAGTTCCGGGGATCACGAACGCTTCGCATTCGCCGACTTCTTCGACGTCGCCGCCGGTTCCGGCGCGGGCGGCGTCCTTGCGGCAATGCTCTTCACGAGAGGCCCCGACGGCAGGCCCCTCTTCTCCGCCGACGAGGCTCTCCGCTTCCTCGCCAAGAATCGCCGGGGAATTTCAACCCCGAGCAAAAAAGGAATCTTTGGAGGAATATTCCGTCATAAAAGTGACGGAATATTCCGCCGTCTATTTAAAGATTCGACGCTGAGAGATACATTGAAGCCTGTGTTAGTACCGTGCTACGATCTGAAGACGGGAGCGCCGTTCTCGACGCTGAGAGATACATTGAAGCCTGTGTTAGTACCGTGCTACGATCTGAAGACGGGAGCGCCGTTCGTTTTCTCGAGAGCCGACGCGATGGAGACGGACGGCTACGACTTCAAGATCAGCGGGGTCTGCAGCGCCACGTGTGCGGATCGGGCGGTGGGGATGAGGTCGGTCGACGGAAAGACGTCGATCGTGGCCGTCGGCGGAGGAGTGGCGATGGCGAACCCGACCTCGGCGGCGATCACGCACGTGCTCAATAACAAGCAGGAGTTTCCGTTTGCCAACGGAGTTGAGGACAACGCCGTCAAGGGCGGAGATGCTGAAGATCGCGGGAAACGCTGCCGCTGACTTGGTACGGACACTGTTAACTCTCTGCCTCCCGGATTTTATTTGCAGTAATTTACCGGGATGCCACTGGATCTCATGGTTCGGTGGCATTTCCGTAATTAAATCACATAGTTTCTCACTGCCGAATGGATCCCATCTCAGGTGGATCAAGCGGTCGCGATGGCATTTGGTGGCCACAGGACGAGCAATTACATCCGTATCCAGGTACACATTCTCTTGATTTTGTTTTTTTCTTAAATAATTTACCTACCAAATTAACTAAATTTGTAAAAAAAAAAAATCACCAAATTTAAATATTCGCCAATTTAATTACTAGCTCTACAATCTAAGATTTTGAGGTAGTTTGACTTAATGTGATCGATTTTGGGGTACATTAACAAAAATCTACACTTTGTGGGGGGTAAATTAACAAATTTATCAAATTACAAAAAAGGCACCCTTTTAAAACGTTTATCCATTTTCAGGCAAATGCAGAGAACATGCTCTCTCATCGCAACATCGAGTCCGTACTGTTCCACGGCAAGAAGATCTCGGAACTGAGCAATGCCGATAAGCTCGAGGCATTCGCCGGGCAACTAATCAAAGAACAACAACGAAGGAAGTCGAGCTCGACGCCTACGGTCTTCATCAAGCAAGCTGCGACGACACCGAGATCGTCTTCGGCTACGATCTCTACCACATTCACCAGCTCTTCAAATGGGACCTCGTCCACATCGCCTTAGATTTAATCTCGACCGTCGGCGACTTAATTAATGTAGAGAGGAAGGGTAGAGAGTTGACCGTGTAGATGCAGCACTTAACTGGAGCTTTGTTGTGGTTAATTTAATTAATTAATCTCTTTTAATTGATCATTGATTGGCTGTGACTGTGATTCACGTGAATTGCGAGTGTCTGTGTTTTTAACAGTTTTTCTGCAGAGCTAGAATCTTGGAGGGTGCGATGAGGAGAGAGCGTGGAGACAGGTACTACACCTGTCCGGGATAAAACTGGGGATTTTCCTGTCTTTTTATTTTTTATTTATTATGTGAAAATGTTTTTTGTGAAGTTCTAAATACTAGTTGACTATATATAGGGTACATTGATCAAGAACAATTTATACTAAACAATACCCGTGTTGAGAAAGAAAGTATCCAGTAAAAATGGTCTATGACATAAACTATGCGCCTAAAGGATATCAATCATTAGATCATTGGACTTTATGATCAGAGCATTGATTCAATGGTTGATATCTTTTGAACACACATTTAATGCCGTAAATAATCTCCGTTGGAAGTTTTCTCAGTGGTGTCCTCATCGTTGATTCTACCATAACACGACCGCTTTTGTTATGAACACACATTTAATTTTTTTATCCCTAACTAGGAAGATAAAATGCTGGATAGATACTACCAATACTAAATATATCCAACATATTGATAATATCAATTCCAAATTGAAAATATAAATACTTCGATGTGATCTATTACATTTAAACTAATTTGAAACAAAAACTCAAATGATGACGTGTTTTGGATCATGCATCAAGGAGACGAAAAAATTAAGTAACTTGATGAAGTTTTGATTTTGATGATCCATGAGTAAAACATGACGAAATCCCTTGAAAATTTTCTTTTTAGGTAGTTCTTTTGTAGTACACATCTGACGGTTTGAATTTTCAATTTTGGAATCAAAAGTTTAGATTTGAGTTAATAGTATCATTATGTTGGATACTATTAATAATAGACTAACTTAAGCCACCAAAATAATACACCAGTGATAAGTAAAACATTCAATTATCATAGACTAAATACCATATATACCTAAAACTAATATCACTTTAGCACTTTAGCCTAAAAGCTGACGTCGATGATACTCTACCTTAAAAACTCACAAATTCGGTGATAAATAGGCCTATTCAGCATTGACATTTAGAATTGGCTGCAATTTAGCCGCGTGACCTTACGGGGGATTTGTTTTAATAGTTTTCCACTGATGTGATAGGGGTTTTGATGGCAAGGCGTTAGTTGGCTTCATTTAAGGGGCTGTTTGTTTGCTAAAAAAATGAGAACCCCCCCCCCCGTCAGATTTCAAGAAATCCCCCCTTTCACGTAGGACTTTGGTTTTAATTGATTTTCAAATCACATATTTGTTTCGTTTTGTGATTTAAAGTAATGAGGGTGTCACGTAGGGTGCCACGTAAGATGTCACGTCAAATTTTTGAGAAAAGTCTTTTCACATAAAAAACCTCTAAAAACACTTGGAAATGTCACTTTAATGAATTTTTAACTACTAAAAGCACCGTTGAAACAGTGAATGTGAATAAAACAGATTATTTAATTGCTGAAAACACTGTTACTATTGCGGCTGATTTCCATTTCATTTTTTATGTTCAAACAAACACAATAAATGGAAATCAAAACACTATTACTATTGCGACTGGATTTGTTTCTTATGTGACGTGGCGGTGACGTGACAGTGATTTCATTGTGAAACAAAAAAAAATGCGGGAAATATCTTGAAATCTCTTGAAATGAGTTGAAATGTGAGTTTCCATTTCTGATTTTTTCCGGAAAATAACCAAACAGCCCCTAAACATGAAAGGGGAAATCCAACTTCCAAGTAAGGGTTTTTTGAATTGAGCTAGCTGCAATTAGGAGCTAGAGGAAGGAACTAGATTTATGGCTCATTCAACTGGGGAAGAAATTGATCTCATTGCAAGTTTACCATACCTTCTTCAAGCTCCAGTTTAGTTCAATTGCAGCAGACTTAAGCTAAATTACTATCAAATAAAATCCTAATTTCTAGTTACAGGTCTTAATTACCCATCAAATCTCTTCAAAATCCAAAATTTCATATTTTGAACTCACCTTTAGGGACAACGAGAAGGCCCAAGTCTCTCAGCACACATCGAATCTCTGCCACTCGTAGTTGATTCATCTTCCTCCTTCGTTTTCCATCTCTCATTGTTAAGCAAAATTTGAGAATTGATTGCCCCCCACCCCCCAAAGAATAAAATAAAATAAAATAAAAA
>NC_033800.1:142121101-142132135 GCF_001876935.1 Asparagus officinalis | reverse complement strand
CAACGGACATGTGTAATTCTTCATGCTATGCTCCAATCAAATTGGCGGCCGAGACCAATAAGGGTTCCAACCTAGCCAACTCGTTGAGTCGACGTTCCTTCATGTCGATTTGAAGGACGGTACTAGTCGACCCTCTTGTCGAAGAAGACTCACATCGAGTCCAGTCGACCGGCTATTCAACATCTCACGAGGTCGACTCGAAATGCGTTACTTCTTGACGAAGTTAGAAGACGACTTCAGTCTTGAGCCTCTCCTACTGACAACGTGTCAACGTCGCATTTAAGGCTTGGCAGACACCATTATACCTCTAGTCCCGATAGACTTCATGACTCATTGGACTACGTCAGCACCGTCATGCCTCCGATCACTTCCCATTTAATGCTAAGCTGATCTCTCATCCAGTCGCCAGCCAACACCTGTAAAGCAGGACCTGACTCAGCCACCAGCCCATGCTTCTTCACCGTCATCCTGTGCTCGGCCACAATGATGGTTCTTCCCTTTCGGCATCATTATAAATACATGTATTATTCTCAGGAAGAGAGGACTTTTGGGCTTTTGACTTTTTGACCTTTGCTTCTTCTGCAAATCATACCGTACACACAAGAACTCTTATAGTTTTTTACTTTCCCCACTCAATTTCACCAGCTAATTTAATCGTCGGAGGAACCACGGGGAACCAGTCCACATCCTCTCACGAGTTTTTATATGTGCAGACTTTTCAGCAACTCAACTCAGAACCGGATATTCGAGGAAGGAAGCGGACCCTAATCAACCTCACCCCTATCCTACCGTGGATATAATTAACTGTGTGATCATTTAACATGAACAGTTTGGCGCCCATCATGGGGCTTCTTTCTTTTTTCAGAAAACATGACTGGTTCTGAACATGGGTTCGATCAGTTTCACCTTGTAGGACCACATCAGAGCTATATTACTTGAACTCAGCTTGAAGGAGATCCATGAGAGCACATGTAGAAATTTTCCTGAGTCCCCTCCCTTGGCTTTGGGACAAAGTATGTTTCTCATTATGGCTGTTTCGTCGAGTAAAAGTTGGGCGAGAAGAAAAGTGAGAATCAAACTTGTATCAATCTCCCTAACCGGCTTAGGAAAAGAATGAATACAATCTCTTTTTATAACATCTCTCTAACTGACTTAAAAAAATTATAAACTTTTCTTATCAGTTTCCTGATTTACAAAAGAGAGAGGGGTAAAACCCTCTCTTTGCTTAAAACTAGATTCTTTTTGGTGTCGGTGGGAGTTTGAATCTTGTATCCCGTTGACGATCCGAACACCTTGCTTCGTGGAAATTTGGAACTCTAGACGAGTTTAGGAGAACTTGTCGGGCAATTTTAGAACTCTAAGTGAGTTTGAAAAGAATTTGCCGAGCAAGTAGTAAGCTCTAGCCGAGCTAAGAACTCTAAAAAGAGTTGATTTTGGAAAGGAGATGGATCCTTTTTAGCCTAAGAAAACCCTCTCAAAGGATGGGTTCAATGACCAAGCCAAGAGCTCCACCAATGCTCCAAAATCCTTCACAAAAAAGACAAAAGATCTCTAAAGAGCTCTCTTCTTCTCCAAAAGCTCTTCTTCCCAAAAAGATCTCTCTAAAATGTTTCTCTCCCCGGTCCTTTCTCTGGAAAAGATCCTCTATTCAGCTGAGTTTTCAGCTATTTATAGGCGTTTAGGGGGTGAAAGTGACCCCTTAAAACAAATTTGAAACCATTCAAGTAAATCGAACGCGAGGTTCGCGTTTGGGCGTGAGCCTCGTGTTTAGCACATGGAACGGGTGAGTGAGCACCGTATTTAGCACTTGAAAAGCGTGAGTGAGCTCTGCATTTAGCACATGAAATGCGTGAATCAGCTCCGTGTTTATCACTTGAAACGCGTGAGTGAGCTTCGCGTTTAGCACTTGAAATGTGTGAGTGAGCTCCGCATTTTGAAATTAAAACGCGGGAATGAGTCGCGCGTTTTGGTTTAAGGTGACCGTCAGTTTGTAATCTCTTCTTCGAGCCCTGCAAAAATCTTCATCTTGCAATCCTTGCATTTTGGCTATTTGACAAGTTGGATTCATCAATTTGTAATTCTCCTATATTATCGTGAAAGTCGTCATATTGTAACTTCCATCGATTGACGCGAAAGTCATCAAATTGTAACTTTTATCGGTTGCTATAAGAGTCATCAAACTGTAACTCTGGTATGTTAATGTGGAAGTTATCATATTGTAATTTTTAACATCAATGCTTTGTGGGGATCAGCTATCTGCAGTAAATTTTTAGACATCATACATTGGTGATCAACTTGATCATCAAGATGAAAACAGGGATGAATGATCACGTTCATGCCAAGATGAAGATTATTGAACTCAATAGAGTTCGGATTTGGCTAAGAAGAGTCAACACAATTGTGTTCCTCTATAGCATTAACAATAATTTTGGGGTATTTCCAACCAACCATCTGATTGCAACACTTCGACGAGGACATGAACTCAGAAGGACTTCGGATTGGACTCAATCTCCTAGACGAGACCCGAGAGAAAGTGCTCCGGACCCAGGTCACCAGTCAGCAACGAATCACCCGCTAATACAATAGTAAGATCCGGCCAAGGAGATGCAACACTGTCGACCTCATCCTCTGCAAAGCTGCTTATCGACTAAGGGCCCCAGATGGGAGAGTTTTGTAACATCCTTAGAAATTGAGCACTTGAGGAGATATTTTCAATAATTTTGTATAGTTTCTTTCATTATAAATGAAATTTTATCGAAACTGACTCCTGTCTTGCACTCCCGTAGTGCCCAATCTATACATGAATTTTAAGCCCTTGGTGTCTTCTCAGGGTAAACCTAAGACACTTTCACCATATGGTCGACTCTAACATTCACCACTAGACCATTGTGGTAATGTCGAAAGACCCAAGCGTGTACACAAGTCTTGGGCACCCAACCTCTGGATTGTCATTTTGTCATATTACCATCAGGGTGGCCTTCAGTAGGGCGAAAGACCTAGACGTCCTCAGTAGGACCTAGGTACCCAACCTTCGGGTTATCATTTTGCCCTATTGCCATCAGTGCGGCCTTTAGTAAGGCGAAAGACCTAGACGTCCTCAGTAGGATCTAGGCACCCAACCTTTAGGTTATTATTTTTCCATATTTCCATCAGGGCGGCCCTCAGTAGGGCGAAAGACCTAGACGTCCTCAATAGGACCTAGGCACTCTACCTCAGGGTTGAGTTCTATGCCCTTGGTGCCTTCTCAGGGTAAACCCAGGGCACTCTCACCATATGGTCAACTCTCATATTCTCCATTCAATCATTATGGACGTGTTGAAAGACCTAGGCATCTACGTAAGTCCTGAGCACCCAACCTCAGGGTTGTCAATTTGCCAAAGACCCAGGCATCTACGTAAGTCCTGTGCACCTAACTTGAAGGTTTTCAATTTGTCAAAAACTCAGGCGTCTACGTAAGTCCTAGGCATCCAACCTCAAGGTTATCATTTTGCTAAAGATCCAGGCGCCTATGTAAGTCCTGGGCACCTAACATCAGGGTTGTCTGTAGGTTGTAAAATTTGATTCTGAATTTGTATTAATTAAAATTATATTACAAATCAACAAATCACTTTTTACACAGAGGTGGAGAGAATTGATTCTATCTCTCCTTATTTAACGTGGGTTCTTTGGTAGCAATAGGATGCATCCATCGATGTTCATGCCAAGTTTGCTTCCCTTTGACGATTTGAATAAGATTGCGGGCAAGTTTCAATGTGTGGTAGAAACTTGAGATGAAGAGTTCGATCACCCGAGCTTAGAATCAAGGCCGAATGCTCAAGAGGTAATATTCATTTCTTTTATCTCCCAAAAGACTGGCTGCTAAAAGAGTTCCACCAAGATGCCAAGAATACGATCTCAAAGATGATCCAAAATTAAGATCAGTCCAAGAGCCCCTCTCCCCTTTTCATGTAGCCGAATTTGGCTACTTATAACTAATGAGAGTCAGGGACAATCCCTTAAATTGTGGGAAGTGACTATTCCCACAACTATACTTGAGGAGAACCATACCTAAATCCCTCAAATCATGGGAAGTTGTTTTAACAGCTCAAGCAAGCTAGCAGGCGAGCCAGCAGGCAGGTTTGAATGCTCAAGCGAGCTTGCGGGCGAGCTAAGGGAACCGGCGAGGTTGTCAGGCGAACCTCATAAGTGTTCAGGCGAGCCTAAACCCTATTGGAGAGGTGGTTCTATAGGGTCAAAAAATTAAAGTTGATTGATTCTTGTTTTAAGAATGGGGTCGATCACTTGTACGAAACCCTTACAATCACTCACTCTCTCTCTCTTGATTATAGAGGAAGAGAAGATTAATTTGACTTCACATTTGTTTAAAAGTGGGTTCTTGTGTGACGCCCCTGTTTTTACACTTGGCTACAGTCCAAGGTGAACCCAGAGATGTCAAACCTACCATGCACCTCCACTGCGCAACAACATATTTTATAAATCACAGTAATATCCTCTAGTGGAATCAAGCAGATGTGAAGGTACAAAATAGGTAAAATAAGGAAAATTTATACAATAGTCATGATACAGAAATATATATCTCATAAATAAAATCATGTCTTAAATAAACTAAACCGGAATATAACTGATCTCTGAAGTAAATGTCAAATATCCCAAGACGAAATCAAAAAAAATTCGTACTAAGGCAAACTTTCTTAACAATATGGATACAATCTCAAATGATTGAATGGAAAACATAAGACTACTGTGGAGTCCATACTAGTAAAAATACACCACGGCGACTATGCAAGAACTCTGTCACCCTGCGACTCTCCGATGCTCTGAGATGCCTAAAATGAGAAAAAAAGAACAACAACAAGAACGTCAGAGCGCTAGCAAGATTGCCTAAAATGAGAAAAAAAGAACAACAACAACAACAAGAACGTCAGAAAAGAAGAAACTAGGCCAAACTGCCCAGGAATTGGTCGGGGCTGCTGTTAGCAAAATGAGCATATCTTTTTTTAGGAAAAATATTTTTAGGAATTGTTTTCTGTTTTGAAAACTAGATTCACACATCTTTCAATCGGCATTAGTTTGGTTCACTTTAAAGTTCAATTTCTATACTCAAATTTCAGTTGAAGTTTATATACGTGCAACAGTTTTCTGTAGAACATATTATTAGTAAATTAAGTATATATTTTCCTATACAAACTATTTTTAATAATAAATTTTTATTTAAAAATTAGATTCACATATCTTTCATTTAGCACTAGTTTAGTTCAATTTGAAGTTCATTTGCTATACCCAGTTTTCAGTTAAAAATCATATATGTGCAGCAGTTTTCTGCATAACATAACTAGGATTTTTACTTGGGTAAATCTTAATTTACAAATCTAGAAAGAAATTAATATTTATCCTAATAATCATGATCACAGATCTAATTTCAACAGTAAATAAACAAGATAAATTTCAGTTCTAAAAACATCATGATTAACAAAATTTTAGTACTAGGATTTATCATCAAAATTAAATTTTTAACATCACAGTTAAGCTTTAAGCACGATAAATCTTATTTTTAAACTTCTTATAAATCCAACTAAATTATAGGAAAGGTGTAATGACCGTAAATTTTTGATACTGATTTAAATAAATTTTTTTGGTATTTTAAATATTAAATTATTATTTTGAAAGAGTAGTTATATTTTATCCGATTTTTTTTAGAATTTTCTATGATTTAATAATACTGTTTTATGTTTATTCTTATTATAAAATATAAATTTAATTATTGCGGTAAAATATTTTTTTATTGATTTTTATTATTGATATTATTATTATTGATAATAATTATTTTATATTGATTTTCCTGATTCTCTCCCTGAAATTATGCTGATTTTCTGCTGATTTTCTCCCAAAATTTCCCCCTTGAATCTCGTATTTCCTTCCTCAATTTCATCCCCTGATTCCCTCAAAACCAAATCCCGTAATCCCCTCCTCTCTCTCTCTCTCCAATCTCTTTTCAATCCCTGATATTTTGTCAACAATCTATTTTCAAAATCCCATAAATCACGTACACCAACTTTCCTCTCTTATAATTCGTACTCTCTCTCTCTTATTGTCATTTTCTCTCTCCCTTCATACTCCCAAAATAACCGAATACGAAAAAACAACCAGAAGCCCCATCACCATCATCATCATCTTCGTTCTCTCTCTCTCCTTCATCATCCACAAACCAGCGACCACAGATCCCCGCTCCGGCCTCCGACGACGCCGCTGAACCGCCGCCGCGCTCCAGCTCCAACTCGGCCTCTCGTCCAGCGCCGTCGTCCCTCCGCGTTCGCGCCGCCCCACCTCGCGTCCGCTGCCCGAGCTCCTCCTCCTACACCGCCTCCGCTTCCCTTTCCCCCTCTGCCTCAGCCGCTCCGTTCGACGGCCAAGCACAGCCGCGCCTCGCCACGCAGCGACTTTGATGCCAGCCCCGCCGCCTTGTTCCGAGCAGCCGCGACCAAACGCCGTCGACTCTCTAGCCCCCGTGCGTCCCGACCACCGCCGTCGGCACCTCCACCAGCACCGCGTCGATCAACCTCAGATCCGCCGTTGACTGTGCCGTTCAGATCCGTTGCACCGCATCTGTAGTGGCATCACCGCCTCATCATCAGGCCCCACGATCTCGTAGGAAAGATCCCATTACTTATTGACTTGTCATTTTAATATTTATATCTGTTAGTAATTGGTTAATTAGATTAGTCTGTGATATATTATTACATGCGTGTGATTGCTTGACATGAATAGCTGTGTGGAAGCTTGTTGTTTTATCACTTAGTTGTTATCCAATAGGAGAGACTGTACATGAAGACGACTTCTGTTAAAAGTATGATTTATAAGCGTGCTTCAAAGCATGGCTATACTTGCCCGACATCGATATCCCGATGTGAGGAGTCCTGAGTTCCCTCGATATCGATATCCCGGTATGAGGTTTCCTTGATTATTATTATTATTATAGCATTGACTAGACGATGCACTCTTGATCGGACGTGTTGTGGGTCACGGTTATGTTCATAGTTTTACAGAAGTCGTTCCACGGTAACTCCGTGGCTAGTGCATAACTCCGTGGCTAGTGCATAATATTTTATGTACAGTTGCTTAATTAATTTGATAACATGGGGTTATAAAGGGGGATTGGACGAAGAATATAGCATGTATATAAACGGGCACAGCACTTTCTTGTTATTGTGATATCGTGAGTGTTATGTGTATGGGCCAGAGGGCCAATACTTGACTTGAAGGCGGCCCCCAGACGACTTTACGGGGACCCGATTATATACATCAAAATATTCTTCCCCAATTCAAATAACATGTAAAACAAGAATAATATGCTTACGTGCCTTATGGTGGTCTTTGTTAGTTTTGTTGAGATGTAGACCAGTGTTGTTCTTTTCATACATAGATCGGGATTAATATTTAATTATCTACAATTTAAGACATATGATATATACATGAGGGTTTCCTTGTTTGGATTATTTCGCTCGACGTACTACGTCTCATGTTGTAGATTTTTAGGTATTAATTCTATCTATTGTATGCCCCTGTTACTTGGATGATTAGACTGATCGCTAGCTACATGATCTCGTTA
Source organism: Asparagus officinalis (assembly GCF_001876935.1). Classification (NCBI taxonomy): domain Eukaryota; kingdom Viridiplantae; phylum Streptophyta; class Magnoliopsida; order Asparagales; family Asparagaceae; genus Asparagus; species Asparagus officinalis. The sequence goes on along the minus strand of NC_033800.1, from coordinate 142,124,529 downwards.
CCTGATCGATTCTGGATGCTTTATGTTATCATGAGTTAATAGTATTTTCATGTTGATTTGTGAATCTCAATTATACGTTCTTTTATTGTTTCTGTTATCGTATCGTTTTTCGCTTGGGTTTTCGTTCGTTCTTTTCTTTTTGTGGAGTCTTACCGTGCGCCATGCACCTGACGTACACCTGTTTTCTCTGGTGTACGCCAGACTTAGGAGATGAACAGGTTCGGCAGGAGCCAGAGGATTCTCAGCATGAGTGCCTTGCAGACGTAGCAGAAGAAGAAACAGAAGCTTAGTCATTTCCTTTCAATTTGTCTTGTAACACTTTCATTTCCTTTTGATCAGTGTATTTTTATATTCTTCAGTATTTCATTCAGATAGTTTTGTATAAGGGCACGTTTGACCTGTATTATTATGTCTTGGATGATATTCATCTGTGATATGTATTATTTTATTCTGAGTTTGTCTATTATATTCTTGCTATCTGTGATCGGGGACCTGTGCCTTTGCAATGTATTATTTCCAGATGCTTAGCGTATTAGGTTGAGGAGAAATATTTATTTTTATTTATTCTTCTTAATCTAATACGTCGCGGGCTTGTTCACGTTCCGATTCCCGTGTATTTTGGGAAGCGGGGCGTGACAAAAGGTTTGGATAAGGGTAATCTTGCCTAAATATTGTGTTGAAAAGCGTTTGTACGAGATCCTCCTGAACGTGATCGCTAGCCCCTGCTTCCTCTTCACGAATGGCACAGAAACTAATCCCCTGTTTCTCTTCCCCAATGTCACAGGAAGAAATTTCAAAAGTTGAGAGGAGAGAGATAGAGATGAAGAGGGTATTTATGCATTTGTTTTGTTTTTTGTCAGTACAATTACATATATTTTATGCTAATGAGGAATGTTGACATCCAGCACCAGCTGCACAGCGCCGAAAGCGTCGAAAAACACCAAAAGAAAAACCTGCACAACTAAGCTATAGTATTTTCCATCATAGAAAATCTGCTACAGTAATCGGGATGCTGTTCATCCGAAAAGAAATGAAAGATTGTCCTATGTATGATTTTGTGGTCAGTGTATCGGCTGTAACTTTCTCATCTAAACTCGGAATGAGGTGATTTAGGATTCGTTGGAAAGATGTTGAAGAGATATATAACTTTGGTCTTTTTAGTTTTTCCATATTAGAAATACATTAGTATGTAAAATATATAAACTCTTAACTGGTCATTTTACCAGATTTCTTCTTCGTGCATGATTTGTGCATTTGCACTCATATATTCACGTATACACATTGAATTGATCTCAAATCAATTACTAGCATACTCAAACCTCAAAATATAATATTTATCACCATATAACATATTTATTATTATTTATCACATAATATTTAAATTTTTGGGGTTTTACATTCTTTCCCTCTTAAAAGAATTTCGTCCCCAAAATTCTACAATCGTATCTCAGCATTATCTACACTTAACAGTCCAGAATATAATTACTCCCACTTAATCCCTAACTACGCGAAACTAGTACGTCGGACGAAAAATCCAAATAAGGAATCCCCCATATATATACCATGTGTTCCTAATACTTAGGAGCTAAGTGTTAATATCCACATTCTAGCAATAAATATAAATATGACCAAAGAGATAAATCATAAGAAAAATGCAAATCATAATCAAATCAATTTACCTGCTCAAACAAGTGTGGGTAGTCGCGACGTATGTCCTCATCGTGCTCCCAAGAAGCCTCCCCATCTCCCTTTTGGTTCCTCTAAACTTTTACTAAGGGAATGACCTTATTCCTTAGCCTCTTGTCCTCTCTAGCAAGGATACAAACTGGCAACTCAATGGTGGAAAAATCTATCTGAATCTCGACCTCAGGTGTATCAATCACCCTCTGTTGCTCCTCGTCATGTAGGTGCTTCTTGAGCATCGACACATGAAATACATCGTGCATATTTGACATTGATGTTGGAAGATCTAGCCTATATGACTCAGCTCCAACACGCTTAAAAATCCTGAAGGGCCCAATATATCTCGGGGCAAGTTTTCCCCGTCTGTCGAATCGCTGAACGCCCTTCACTGGCGATACCTTCAACATGACAAAATCTTCAATCTGAAACTCTAATGGTCGTCGCCTCTGATCCGCGTAGCTCTTTTGTCGACTCTGAGCGGCAAGAATACGCTCCCTAATCAATGCTATCTTCTCAGTAATCTGCCTCACAAGCTCCGACCCAAGCAATAGTGTGACGCCCCTGGTTTCAACAAGGCTACAGTCCAAGGTGAAACCAAGAATGTTAAACCTATTATGCACTACACCATACAATAACATGTTTCACCATCACAATTACTATCTATCTAGTGGAATCAACAACAGGTGTAGGTACAAAACAGGCAAAAGAGAATGTACAGAAGAAATATTAAACAACAGATATTCTGAAGGAATCAACCACCACTGATATGAATATATATATAAATCTCTGAAAAAGGAATAACTTCTGAACTGAATACAAATATCTCGATATAGAACAAAATAAATAACATTAAGGCATCTCGCCTTTACAAAGCTAGAAATAACATCTCAATGTTCATAAACAAAATCATCAAGGAGCCCTAACAATAAACTGCTAATAAAATATCTATAAATAATAACTAGAGCAAATTCATCATGCTACAGCTCTTCGTGCACCTGGCTCGTTACCTGAAAGTGGGCGAAACAATGAGCGTCAAAGCGCTATAGCGAGTAACATCTCAACCAACCCCAATGGGAAGGGCTAGTAGGATAGAAAAATAACTGATAATACATTTAGATAGTCAGAACATCAAATCTGAAATAAAATAGAAGTTTGATATTTAGGAATTTACAACATGTGCGTGGGTAACTTAACAATCCCGTAAGCTCATATTGTAAATAGCTAACTATCAAATCCAAACTACAACGTAGAGTAATAACTCCATCTCCAACCATAACATAAATGATCTGTCAAAATTCAGGATACTTGTTCAACACATGAACTTCATCTACTATATGATAGATAAGGTAAATTCAACTGAATGTCCAACACATGGACTGCATATGATAAATGTCCAACACATGGACTGTAATAGAAAAAAGCCCAATACATGGACTATATATAACGTAGGTCGAACACATGAACTATATACAATGTAGGTCCAACACATGGACTATAAATGGTGCAGGTCCAACACATGGGCCGCAAAGCTACGTGTCCAACACATGGACTGCAATAGATTAAAAGCATATATATACACTATTCACTCTCATGTCTCGGTGAATTAAACAAATCTTCTATCTGTAGTCAACTCATGTACAAAATTCTCAGTATTTAACAATCCTAAATAACCCAGAAATCTTGCCAGCCACACGAACATATGCACACTGAACAGTGCAGAAAAACTGACTCGCGGTCGACCGCCG